>NC_079538.1:10256110-10556110 GCF_003711565.1 Takifugu flavidus
AAGAGGTGGTGATGTGATGGGAGGGCTGGTGTCATGCGACGGCAGCAACCTTTCAGTCAATCTGGATTAACTCGAACTGAGCCCTGCGTCGCCGGTGAAAGCGATACCAACATCTGGCCGAACTGAGCGCAGCACCAGTCGCTCATACGTGCGCTGTAGATTTGAAAGCAGCCCGTCGCCACAAAAGGCGTTTTCTCTGGCGAAGGTGCATCCAGGCGGATGCGCAGTAGAAGCGATCCCGCACAGCTGCAGCCTGGCAGCCACACCGGGACCCTGCAGGTTTTTCCAGGGTTTTGAGGAACGCCGATTTACGTTTATTCCGGTGCGACGGGATCGTACGGGACTCGTCCTTTATCCGCTGGTCATGGATTTCTTGAAGGGCATCGCCGGTTTCACAGGCCGTCACATGTTATAGGAGACAGTGCGCGGCTTTCGGGACACCTGAATTATCTCCAGTCGGTCCCATTTTTAGGTTCTCGGAATGTTCTCAGTGCTCTCATTCCCCGTGGGACGAAGTCAGCGCAGACCCGACCTCTTTTGATTTGGCTTCATGTTTCATCTGCAAGGTAAATCCAATATTTTATTTATTTAGTGAATTGCGGTGTGTGAACTCTTCTGGGGGAACTGTCTTTCATGAGGCGCAATCCGAACTTGAAGTGCTTCAGATTTTCTCCCATGCGACGGGGGCAATGGCACAAACCCACCAACCCAAAGACCTGCACCAAGGTCAAAAAACACACCTCATTTGCCAAGAAGCGCTGTCAGATTTTTTATTTTTAGTATATCCTTGGCTGCGTTCTTCGCCGCTGTTTGCTCCCCCCTCCAAAAAAAAGAAAAAAAGCTGCAACTGGGGATCAAGCCAATGTGGTCAGCTGTTGGATGAATGCAAAAGGATGCATTGGGAATCTATTGTGCATTTTATCAGCAAAGATGGGTGGTGTGATAGACTGCCCCGCTGTTAAAGTATATCTGCTGCGCAAATGACAGCATCCACAAAGGCTGGATGAAGTCTAAATTAACCTTCAGTCACAAAATTGATATCTGGGTGTGTGGGCAAAGGATTCTGTTGCCAGGTGACTGATGAAAACAGGTAAAAATGTGGCTCCAGTAATTTTGATGAAAGATTGGATATCCTGCTCCTGCTCTATATTGAGTGTTAGTTATCACATATCTTATTATTCATGAGTGCCTGAGGCATCGGTGTAATGGCTACACCAGTGAAATTAGGCCCACGCCTCAATTCTGTTTGCTCTTGCTGCCATGTTAATGCACCCAGTGATGTATGTAGTGCATATGTTGCTACCTTTCACTGGTGGTTGAGGAATGGTGTATGGTTCCCGCACAGGCTGCAGACCTGCTTCACATCCACTGACCCAAATTTCTACCAATTTTTTGCTCAAGAAGTGCATTCATTAAGCCTTGAATTCTCTCTCTTTCTCTGGCTCTCACACACACAGACGTACACGCACGCACGCACGCACACACACACGCACACACACACACACACAGATACACACACCAGGTCAGAATTTTGTGGATATGGGTCTTGTGAGAGTTGCTTTTCGATTCCACAACGTAGACATTCTGAATTATTTAGCTATTTTGTTTCTGTGTGAGGTGGGAAAGCCCCTGAGGGTTTGTGGACGATGGTAAAATTAATCGATGGATGCTGCAATCATAGATTTCAGTTTAAATCTCCCATATTTAGGGGACTAGCACAAATATTCTCCCAATTATTTTGCTCCCTGCACCCATAAGGGTGCTTGGGAATTGGTGTGTTTGAAAGTCTACAGGCCCGTGGGTCTATATGGTCTTAATATTCACTCGAGGAGCGTTTATTGATATTCAGGTGGTGTTCATGAACCCTGCATGTGTTACTGACTCTGGAGGAAAATCCCTGGTCATAAGCTCCTCACATCAGGGCACATCACAACGCTGCAAAAAATGGAGAAACCAAAGTCAGTGATCAGCATTTAAATGTGGCCCCTCCGCGTTAATCACAGACAGCATCCATCCAAAATATGAAGTGATGGTCTCTGTGTTTGTTTGCTTGATGGATTGGGACTCCGCTCGGATCACAGCTGATTTTATCTGTAATGTATCACCGAAGAAGGAAAACATTTGGGACGACAAGGGTGAGTTGTAAATGCTGATGAACAGCACTTCTATTGATGCAGCGGGGGTCTGCTTAGTATGCTCTCCCTCCGGCACGCACACATGCACGCACACACGCACACACGAGCCCGTCTGTGTGGAAAAATAAACTGCGTTACCTCTTAGTTCTACATCAAGTAATTTAGGGGTGTTTTATGTGCAAAATGGGAAAAACTGCAATTACTGAGTCGGTGCAAACCTTCGATCCAGCGTAAAATTAGCTGATGGCGCAACCTCTGCAATTTCCATCCCCGCAGCATCAAAAAAGCACAATGAGTCTGTTCTGTCCAACCAACCAGAACCTCAGTGGTTGACGCCGCTCATTAGACGATTCTTTGTTCTAAATATTACTAGTTCAGCCGAAAATGAGGCGGTCATTAGATCTCACCAGAATCTGACATTTTCTGTGTTGCCATGGCATCAAGGCTGTCACCCAAGAGCTATCACAGTCAAACTTTGGCAGACTCTACAGGAAGCGGCTGCCCCAGCAGCACATACCGACATCCACAAACACAGATGTGTCAGTTAGACGGTCAGCAACGGCATCGCTGTTTGATCAGGATGTTTGGACTCGTGGCGAGCAGAAACAGGATTTCCAGCAGTTCAGTCAGAATATGATGAACTTCACCGATTACCAAGCGGAGGACACGTTTCAGTGCTCCGCCGACGCCATGTTCCAGCATCAGTTTGCTACCATGACTCAACAGGGCTTTCATTTGGCAGACGCACATGCCCAGGCTGCTTTTTTCCAGGTGAGAACCCGCCGAGACGCTGCCTTGAGCCACTGTTTGGACCTGCGTGTAGGCATGCTAAGCAGCCCTCATCTCATTAGCTTCTTCTCGCAGGGCTGTGTTCCCTGATTCCCTGCCCAGACATGGATTGCAGAGGCTTTTTCACATGAGCTCCGACATAAGTTCGACCATCTGAAAACATATCCCCCATGACCTCATCGTCCGACTGGCGTGTGTTTTGCTGCATAAGGACTTTCTTGGCGAATGCTGCCCCAGGGAGACTATAGATATCCTCTCCTACTGTGCACTGATGCTGCACAGTAGCAGCAGCACTGGAGGGGTATTATTGTGTTGTGAACTACATCTATTAGGCACAAATCCACCCACTGTTGTTTATGTGTGGGTGGGTTCTGTCAGTCCGCTCTGTTCTCTGAGGGGGAAAAGACCTGCTCAGAGGTTGTAAATGAACATTTGATTGACTAGGAAGGAGATTATGGTTAATGCATTAGCAGATTATCTGTTTTCATGTTTATTTGAGGGCCTCCCAAATCGCCCCGCTATAATGTTATAATGAACAACGCAAGCTGCAGGATAATGATTTTTCTGGATGTGTGACATTTAAAGATGAAATGTGAGATTGATGAATGCATTGATTGATTATCTAATTATTTGTCCGTGTACCTGATGAGTGCCACCCGTTATGCAAATCTCAGCGGAGCAACCATAATTAAATGCAAATTAGGGAGACAGTGGCAGATATTTCCTGCCCCTTCTCACCATCCTTTTATCCTGACGGAATGAGTTCCTCAGGGATTACCATTGCAACCGCTCTTTTCGTGTTTGGCTGAGTTTTCAGCAGCAAAAGGAAAAAAAAAAAGAGGCCTGTCTCCACAGAGTGAATCAATATCACGTTTTCAGCGCCAGGCCGGTCTGGAAGTAGCAGGTCCACTCTGCCTGAATGCACTTCCAGATCCGCGTCATTTAGCATCAGAGCAGGAGGTGGTTGGCGCAGCAACACATCCACATTTCTGTTCTTCTCCTCTGCGATTTGATTTACAGGCGGGCGCACGTACGTGAATATTTACATTTAAAAACCACGAAAATGGAATTTAATGAAAGAAAGGGCTCCACGTTTGACCCCATTAACAAAATCTTGCTTTTGTGTCTCAACTAGTGCCTTCTAGAAATGGGTCAAGAATGATTCATCGCTGCTCCATCAGCAGTATGAGGACACCCCTCACGGTGCTGCTTTTAGCATCATCCTCATGCCCCCTCTGCCAATGTGCGGTGACCCCTTTCCTGCTCCCTTATGAGGGCCTGTAAAGGGTATTATTTCACTTTGGCTGTCAAAACACAACCACTGTCAGCATATACTACGCGACCACCACTTCCTCTTACCTTAAAACGGTCCCCCACACGGCAACCAGGTCATCCCATCTGCTGTTTGCTATGCACTGTGATATTTACGTTACTCTCCAACCCATCATGCATATTAGAGTGTGAGCTGTGTCGTAACTGCAGCGCAGCAGCATTTCAGGATGCTTCGTTGTCAGGAAAGACTTGTACACACACACACACACACACGCACACACACCTTTCTTTAGGCAGCATTGACATTAAATGTATTTCTGAAGCTATCAACATTAATCACCCATTCTCTTCTGTATTTAAAGGGTAGCCTTCGGATTTTTACTCTATATGTGGGAGTGTTTGATTGGATTGCTCTTCTTTTGTACGCCGTAATTAGACGCCAAGAGGGTTGAATATTGTACATCCAACCGTAGTGACATTACATTTCAAGCCTAAATTTAATCACGGTGCAATGGCACTCTTGCTCTTGTACAGTGTGAGGTGCCCTGGCAGATCTGTGATCCGATCTGCACTACCTTAGTTTTATGACATGTTACATCCCTGACAAGGTTTCCGGACTCATCAAATGGAGCTCTCCTTATCCCCCATCTCAGTTGTGTCATAAGTAAGAGAAGCGGCAGAGAGAAAGAGAGAGAGAGAGAGGAGAGAAAATCAATAGCAAGTCATAGCGCATCCTTGCCGAGGTACTGGGCCCAGTCATCCCTTCCTACTGGTGATATGATCCTGTGGGTATACTGAGAGACTAATTCTGATGTAGCACAGGTTTGCCAGTCTACTTATCTCTGCACCAATAGAAAAGGCCTGGGATTATCCTATCATGAAGCTAATTTTGGAGGCTAAGAAGAAGAGGTCCCGCAGCAGTCAGACGACGCTGGAGATTGATGTAAAGACTTTGAGTGACTAATTAGTTTCATGTCTTAATCGTGCAGCATTTGTTTGTTCAGACATTGATTTGCTAAGCTTCTGAATCAGGAGACTCTAAGGTTAAATCCACCAGAGGAGCATCTATGCCGCACAGCAGAATCCCCCAGATCTGATTGGCTGTGAGGATGAATATTCAGTTACCAATATAATTTGTCAATGTCATTACTGGAGCTTTGTGATTCCACTGCTGCAAATCACTGATTTCCTGCAGGATTGGGAGGTTTATGTTAGAGTTAATGCCAGCTTCATCGATTAACACGATGTCTCCACCCCTCTTTTTTCTCCTTGCGTTTGCTTTAGGTACATCATTCTGGCTGAAAGGCCAAATGGAGTCTCTCCTGGTTTACCTGATAGTCCTCTGTATGGTCGTGAAGGCCCACAAAGTTCAGATCTGCCCAAAACGCTGCATCTGTCAGGTGCTGAACCCCAACTTGGCGACCCTGTGCGACAAAAAGGGGCTGCTATTTGTGCCGCCGAATATCGACAGGCACACGGTGGAGATGCGACTCGGGGATAACTTCGTAACCAATATCAAACGCAAAGATTTTGCCAACATGACCAAGCTGGTTGATCTGACCCTCTCTCGGAACAGCATCGGCTCCATCACGCCTCATGCATTCAAAGACCTGGAGAACCTGCGAGCCCTCCACCTCGATAGCAACCGCCTAACACGCATCACCAACGACACCTTCAGCGGCATGTCCAAGCTGCACCACCTCATCCTCAACAACAACCAACTCACTCATATCCAGATTGGGGCGTTCAATGACCTGACAGCTCTGGAAGAACTGGATTTATCGTACAACAATCTTGAGAGTGCGCCATGGGTGGCCATTCAGAGGATGTCTAATCTCCACACTCTCAATTTGGACCACAACATGCTCAGCTACATTCCAGAGGGAACCTTCTCGGGGCTTCAGAAGCTCAAAAGGCTGGATGTGACTTCCAACAAGCTGCAGAAGCTACCTCCCGACCCTGTTTTCCAAAGAGCCGGAGTCTTGGCCACTTCTGGGGCGATGGGACCTTTATCTTTTGCGCTGAGCTTCGGAGGGAACCCGCTGAGGTGTAACTGTGAGCTGCTCTGGCTGCGGCGGTTGAGGAGGGAGGATGACCTGGAGACCTGTGCCTCGCCACAAACCCTCGCTGGCCGATATTTCTGGACCGTTTCAGAAGAAGAGTTCCTGTGTGAACCTCCTCTCATCACAAGACACTCTCAGGTATAACTACTGAATGGATGCATGTACAAAATAGCGCTGCCTGCTATTAGTCTTTGTATTCTGTCTCTGTTCATCCAAACGTGGTCTTTTTCCTTGACTGTCACACTAAATATTAGGCTTGAGAGCCAGAGGAGACTTACAAATCTTGTGGGACTTTCCTGTACAGCTCAGCTAACGTAATATTGTAAAATATATATGACTTACTTAAAATATAATGGAACTGTGGCCCGTGGTGGATTTTTAGAGGCATTCTTTCCCAGGGTTTTCAGATTTAATAAAGTCATTTGCAGGTTTGCGACAGATCTCCAGCGAAGCTCTTATTAAACAACAAAAGCTTGGAGTTATTTAGTGCGGGATTCATGCCTCCAAACAAGAGGCTCACATCAAATTCTTGCCAAACAACTACAGCTCTGTCACCTCATTACATTCAATATAACTTCTTCACATAATTGGAGAGACAACAATGTTTTATTTGGACTCTATACACGGTGGTGTTTAGTCACATTGATCATCCTGCCACAAATACTTCCACCAAAATACAAAAATGATGATAAATTGTTTGTACTGTAATTTATATGGGTGTATATGCACAGACACATGATCTATGTGCATTAATTATGTCTTCTGCTTTTTAATCTAATCAGGGTGTCTCTCTGTTGCTAAAACCCACATAATGCCTCTCCTCCTATCTGCTGCAGGAACTGCGAGCTTTGGAGGGTCAGAGCGTGACTCTGCGCTGTAAGGCCAGGGGCGATCCCGATCCCAACATCCACTGGATCGCCCCTGACGGTCGCCTTATGTCCAACTCCTCCAGGGCCGTGGTTCACACAGACGGCACGCTGGACATTCTTATCAGCACTGTGAAGGACTCAGGTCTGCTAACACTCCCGCTGGTTGTGCTTGTTGACTGAAAGGAGTTGATTGTTTGCTGGTTTGTGCATAAGGTCACAGCATTTATTTACATTAGGACAGAAAGTTAAGCATGGTAAAGATTATTTAAATAACCGGTTAAACCTGTGGCCTATTTAGAAGAGGATTTCTATCATTGTAGGTAGTGTAATTAATTAATTAGTTTTAATTTATTAATGTTTAGTTCTACTTGAACATTAATGTGATGCTTTAAGAATAGGGTAAAATGTCATGATTGACAGTTGAGCACTATTGTGATTGAATGGGCTGCTGCTCATTACCGTTCCTCAGCTTCCTGAAGATCTGATTTCCGTTACTTTGCTTAACTGCTTTATAGCAGGAACTGGCCACACACCATTTATTGTGCTTTACTGTCAGAACACACTACACGACAGTGGGGGTTTTGTTAGTGAAAATGAGGTTTTTACATGGATTAAACAAAATTTATAGTGATATAACTGACAGAAAAAGGTCATCGCCAGGGTGGATTATTCTACTCTCAAGGCTTTTGCGGTGGTAATGGGGAGCCCGATGACCCTAAATTTCCTCTCTTATACTCATTTGTGTTTGCAAAATGAAAAGGATGCCTGAACCTATCTTTGCCATGGGCAGCAGGGGTGTCTTACACTTCCTGACCCCTGCACTCACTGCACACAGTTGGATGCAGAAGCTCAACTGTGCACAAATCCCTTCATTAATCAGTGGGTGTGTGAGCCTGTGTGTGTGTGTTTGTGTGTGTTTGTCCAAATATGCAAAATCTTCTATGGCTTTTATGAAAGAAAATGTGAAATCTGAACTAAATTTAGAAGCAGAAGACGATATATGCATGGATATATGGAAAAACAACAGGAGGACAGGCTTAAATGCTCAAAGAAAAGAGGAAGAGAACTATTACACAAGCCCACACACAGAAACTCATAATCATAACAAGAAAAAAAGCACCCTTATCTCAGTAGCACAGCATTTTTCTCCATATTATCATTCTCGCTACATCACAGCAAACATCGGGGAGGGTGACAGTCTGATTATTTCCTGCTCCAGGTGTCTTCACCTGCGTGGCCTCCAACCCGGCAGGCGAGGCTCAACAGACGGTGGATCTGACCATCGCCAAGCTCCCTCATATCACCAACAACACAGTTGAAGAGAGGGAGCCTGACCCTGGATCGTCAGATATCGCCACCGTGACCAAGACGGGGGCAGAGGCGGGCGGTCTGCCTCTGGGAAACGCAAAGACGGGCCAGGATAAGAAAGTAGTGATTGCCGAGGCCACATCTACCTCGGCCCTGGTCAGGTTTAATTTCCAGAGGAGTATTCCAGGAATTCGCATGTTCCAGATCCAGTATAACGGCTCTTATGACGATTCTCTGGTTTACAGGTAAAAAAATTGCAGCACGATATAAAGTTTTAATTTCCAAATTAAAAGAACAAATAACATTTGACCAAGGTCAAGGCCAGATAAGGCAGTTTAAATAGAGACTCTTCTTTTTATAATATATGTTTTTACTTTAACACGACGATCCTGATTTCTTTAAAAAACAAATTCTGGTTAAATAAATTAATCAGAATTATGACTCTTATCCAACCACTCGACCCTTTGCTTTATGATGTAAAGAAACAGCTTATTTGTATGTATCCACACGTGCAGGCTTGTGTTTTGATCTCAATAAGGCAGATGGGGGGGCGGGATGTTCACTGGACTCTTTGAGGGACTGGGTCACTGCTGTGGGTGGGACAGGTAATGCCTAATCAACAGAATCCAAACAGAACATCAGCAGTGCAGACAGGGGATGAAAGAGTTGTCAGCCTGTCAGATGATCTGAGACCCCACCGTGCACGGCGTTCTCTGTCTCACCTCTAATCAAATTTCAAATCAAATCAAACCAAAATCACCAACATTGTTTCACCCAGAGGGCTTTACAATCCGCACAGGTGTGACACCCTCTGTCCCTGGACCCCTGAACCAAGTCAGGGAAGTTCAAAAACCCTTTAGAGGGAAGCCTAAAGGAGAGCCACAGATGAAGGATTCCTCCCCCCGGGACAGACACGCCATAGATGCCACATATACAGAGAACATCGACATTAACATCAGAAATATATCTGTGTTCATGGTAACTGGAGATATAGGAGTTAGTGTATCATCTGTCCGTGGATGAAGGTATTGCTGTTATTATAAAGAAGTTCATGGCTCCATTATATAAATTTAAATGGTGTCATCAGCGTCACAATGGAAGTTTATTGAATACTTTCTGTTTATGCTACTGAGGGGGAGCATGTATTAACTCTACCACTCTCTGTAGCCACCAGAATGTCAGACGACTGTTGTGCAGTTTGTCTCTTCTCCTCCACGAGTCAACAGCGCGTATGTCAACGAGCAGTAGCTACTGAAAATCCACTATAATCCAGATGTTGTGACTCAAGGCAGAATAATATCGGTAATGATGATGGAAAGAATAACTCAAATGCCACCGATTATGCCCAGGCAGATCTTAAGTAGCCTCCTGAGAAATAAATGATTGTCAAGTCATTTTATTCCCCTAAAACAATAAGCTGGATAATCTGATTTGGTTTCATTTTCCTCTCCCTAATCTAAACCTCCAGCCGATCTTTTCTCCGTTGCAGAATGATACCCCCGAGCAGCAAGAGCATTTTGGTAAACAATTTGGCAGCCGGCACGAACTACGACCTGTGTGTGCTGGCCATCTACGATGACCAGGTGACCTCGCTGACCGCCACCAGGGTGATTGGCTGCATCCACTTCACCACGGAGCCGCAGTACCTGAGGTGCCATTTTATGCAGTCCCAGTTTCTTGGCGGCACCATCGTGGTCGTCATTGGCGGGATCATCGTGGCGTCGGTGCTCGCTTTTATCATTTTCCTCATTGTGCGCTACCGGGTGTGTAACCAAGGAGACGCCGATAAGGTCAGTTCAGCATTTGTCTGTTCTTTTGTCTGCTCATTCATTTTGTGCTTTCTGAAAAGAACCTAAAATACAAAGTAATCACACAACTAGATTCTCTGTTACAGTCAACTCATTGTGAAATTGGAGCCTTAAGCCTGAGGAGTTTTCTGTAAAAAGACAACGTGTGATCAAAACATTGTGTTTTGTTCCATTTCTTCCCTTCTCAGGCCCTAGAAATGGGGGATATTCGGTCACTGAGCAGTGACGGCCAGCTACAAGGCTGCGGGGTTCCTAAATCTCTCTCCAAGCAAGTCCTTCGTCCAGAAAAGAACGACAAGGACGCCCTCAAAGTTGCCCTCCCACCTCCGGAACCAAGCAAGCAGAGGCCGGCGGTTGTTGCAGCCAACAACAAACCGTCTGTGCCAGATTGCATGGTGTCTACCTCCGCCGCCAGCCACAGCTGGCACCCGGCCTCCCCCGGTGCTCCAAGGCCTAAACGCTCCACTGCTCCATCCAATCCCGCAGAGGCTCATCGATCAGACGCCCAGGCGGATGTAAACCTTGATAACACGAACCGGAATAACTCTGCAGAGGTTAAAAAGGCCGCCGCGCAGGCCGGGCCCATCCCCGGTCAAGCCGCCCAATGGACTACAGCTCCGAGGGGTCTGCGGCACCACCAAGCCCCCCAGTATTACATGACTGTGCCTGCAGGAGGTGCGAGGGTGAACCGCAGGCACTCCATTAACGCAGACTCATACAGGGAGCGCTGCTACGTGGCCTATCCAAAAACCGGGGCCAGCCTGCGCTCTAAAAGGAGTCTGTCGATGAGCGGAGATTTGCCGCAGCTCGAGACCGCATCAAATATTCACCGGGCCAGGGACAAGCTTTCCAGGTCTGAGTGGCTTTTGGAGAGCACTTTATGATTTGAACTGTAATCTCTTGTTTTCTTGGATTGGACTTTGGGACCATTTGTGCAACAGTCCTGGGCTTTTACGCCTTCTCTGAGCCTTTTTTTCCGTCCCCTAAAAAAGGACCTGCAGGCTCCTCTAACAGTTGAGGGCGGCAGCAGGCATGCAGGGTTATGGGAAACACCGCGCGTTTGTTTTCTATCTTATAACCTGTCAAAAATGTTTATAATGGCTGAACTCTGGCGAAAGGCACAACAGTATATAAAGCAACTTAATGTACATTGTTTAGCTGTGTGAGATGCCGTATATCTCGATACAACCGTATGTGTTCATGTGGTATTGAATGCAGTAACTTGGACATTCTGTATAATAACACAGAGAGACTTATGCAGGGGCGGGGTTATTATACGCACAGTCTCATCGCCTGTTAGTTTAAGTGATTCAGTCTCTGTAGACTTTAATTCTTGTCTCTGATTCCGCAGATAGGAAGCGACACGTCTTAATTACCTTGGTGGTCGTTTGGAGAGATTACGAATGTGCTTTACATCCCAGAGGTGACGGAACAGAATGTATTCGACAAACACTCCTCCATCTCTGCTTCGTTTTGTCGCGCGGCACAACGCCGCACCTTCCCAGTGGCACGCGTCCACCCAGCCTAATACTGCCCTCTGGTTTAAATCAATACATTTCTATCACGCAATTACATAAAGACTCAACCCTGATAGGATTCCTGTCGTGGCTGATTTGAGGGAAAATTGAACCAACACCCACAGCATGACAGGTGCTGGAAGTGATCTGATATCATCTGGGGATGAGATACAGGGGAACAATTCAGTTCCATATTTTTTATTTCATATTTACTGGCATTATGGTGTCACGCTGGTGACAACCCATGTAAATGAACTTGTCAATGTAAGGGAAGCGATAATTACAAGAACGGAAGGGTGTCAGCTCTTGATTTTTGCTGTTGTTTCTGTTCGATGTTTACCAGTATAAATAAACCTGTTATAAAAGGGACCCACTCAGACTTATCTCATTTTCAGCGAGCGTCGTTAAATCCCACAACTCTTTAGCGAGCGGCCGCTGTGAAGTCGGTTCGTGCTGAAACAATAGACGCCGCATCCTCTCAGCTCAACACGCTCCGCCAGCCGGAGCCGTAATGAATACGGGGTTTCGGTAGTCTTGCAGGCGGCGGCGGACCTCTGACGGATTATTGCGCTGGGCCCCTGCGTTTCCTCAAACAGAGGAGGAAGGCAGATGATGAAAAGAGGCCACGCTATTCACAAGGGAGGCCTCTCGCCTCTCACGGTGGACAGACGCCACTGCAGAGACCTGCTGCAGCGGGAGCAGCAGTTCTTGGGTTACAATAATGGAGCGGCCCACGTGCATTATCTGCTGGAATGTGAGCTCTGGTTCTCTGAGTATTTGGGCTGTTTGGAGCTGCCCCATTGATTTTTATGCAAACGTATCGGTGCGTCCCTCACAGCATGGACACCTCAGGGGACACGACATATTAGTGAGAAAATATGCCATAGATCTCTTAAAATGAGCTGCCCGCGCTCTATTTAGGCCAATAATTAATAACTGCTACCCAAACAAGCCAGTTTCAAGACTGTTTATTGAGTATTCCTCGCTCGTCAGTGGTGATTAAAATACTGAGGAGCTTGGCCTCACCCTGGGTCGGGTCTTGAGTGCCAGAGGTGTGTGTTAATAATAGATGGCTTTTTTGCATGAGGAGAAAGAGAAATCCGAGAAACAAGGGGAGGAGGGGAGGAGAAGTGGTGGCAGGTAGATCACAATACAGGCGTCTCAGGGAAGTGAAGAAAAAAACTGGTTTGCATTTGTAAAGAAATGTATCATTTAGGATTAACAACTACAAGTTACTACATGAGCTGTAATAGCACGATTACCAATAAGAGTCTGTGTGAGCAATATTAAGTAACCAATTAAACTTTGAATTAAACTTTTTGCTCGCTGTAAGCAGCAGCTCATGTATCAGACCCAAACAACTGCAGTGTTTATAATGATGAATGGTTGGTCTATCAAGAGGGCTAAAATCTCATTGCCAGTTGGAAGATTATGAGAAATCATTTCTGCACTGAGGTGGGTGGGGTGGGGGGGGGTGAGGCTAGCGACACAGTAGGGGGGGGTGCAGGGAGAACACGAGTAGCTACGAATGTAGAGCAAGAGACGGAGGAAAGAGCATCCTTTGTAAGCCGGCCGTGCCGCCTTCGGCTCTTTGGTATTCGGCACAACTTTTCCGAGGAGGTTGGGGGGGGGGGGAGTCTGAAACAGAACGAGGCCTACGGCCATGTCGTGACCACACACGCTCCATCACGTGTGCACACAAGCCTGACCTGCTTTGGCACATCTCTAACGTCTGTCCTGGCCTTTATCAACCCCCCACCCACCGGCTCTAGACTACCGTCTTACTTCCCATCGCCACCATCTTGAGAAATGGACCGACCTCAGTATGACCTGTCTAGTGTGCCCGTCATCAGTCTGGACAGCCACTGCTTGCCAGGAGCATTCTGATATGAAATACTCATTAGAAGTGCTGACGTGTCACCGCTTTTCCCTCTCACTTGCACAGTTTCAGTGCTTTAGAGCCACGTTCTGAGGTCTTAATCAAAGACGTCCTTCAAAAAGTGCGATAGTGCCTCGTGCTCTCGGTGTCGCTGCTCAGTGTTTAATTATTTTCAATGGTTGGCCGCTTAAGCCAGACCCACATGTGAGACATCGGTCTCCTGGAGAGCGTAATTGCCAAGAGTGCATGTGGAGGAGGGCTGCCGGAGAAATCCAGCCAAAACACAACTATGGTGGAGGGGGACAAGCAGTCTTTGGGGAGGTCCAGTGTAAAGTATGCACAGGCAATTCAAAGACTATGCATTATTGAAAGAAGTAAATGGGAGCAGGATAAGTATCATGGTTCATTAATAGTGAATGTATTTACTGTTTCTGGGAAAACAGCAGTCTGGGCAAAGGGGGGGGGGGGGGTGAGGAGGGGGCTGAAGGAGTCAAATGTAAAGCTAAATATTTCCTTTGGCTTTTCATCAGCTCTCATTAAATGTACTGTTAGGACAGCAATTACCTAAACTTTACTCCCCTAGCGACGGGTGGTCTGGCCTGCCTGACTCCGGTGGAGCAGCAGGGAGCAGTGAAAGGTTGGGGGGCATCCATCTTTTATGATCTTTCGAGCCAACTCTGCTTCAATTATCTACAGGATTTTGACAAAGCCGGAAAAGACAATGAGCCAGCAGGTTTTCTATTTCTTGAGTGGAGGTCTCTCACACAGTTTGACATGCAGACTTATAAATAACTCGGTATCACCTCCCAGCACACTGCTGCCATATGAAATAAGACGCAGCGCATCGACAGATTTGAGCAGGAATGCTGTCGATTGAGAATTGGGGAGTTGGATTTGCAGCGTAAAGCTTCCGCATTGATAAATGTCAGCAGTTACGTGACATCAGGTTGGGCTTGATGTCTACTTAGCGCGGGCCACCTCCTGACGCTGAGGAACTCTGACCAACAAGATGGATCCTCCTCCTTCACATCCTCCTCCTCCTCCCATGCTGATTTTGTTAGTAAGCTCTAGGTTGATGGACGATGAGGAGGACAGCTGCAGTCTATACCAGACATAGCGGGCACCATTAGCAACCATTTTCTGCCCATTTGCCTGATAGCTGCCATCGCTTGTGAAAGTGATTTGCTCTTTTTCTGTTCAGCAAGCGTCCCGGGTGATGGATCTCTCATTGACTTGCAAGTGTTGGAGATCTATAAGAGAAGTCAGCTCCCAACCATCTATCAGCCCGCTTGTGAAGAGTGCAGTGGGGAGGTTTAAGCCTCTTTAAGGATCCCATTCACAGTGACTTACTAAAAGTGCTTATGCTAATCTTGTTATCGCTTCAGGCTTTTGGTAATGGAGGATCGGGAGCTGCAGGGAGGTCGTGGGCCACATTATTTCTTTTTTTTTTAATATATATATAAAACCTCAGAAGCACAGAGTAGTTATGCACTGTTTCGTGCTCGTGCTTTTCGCTCTAGCATATTGCTGAATGTGTTCCACATGGGCAAACACAGACATCTGCATGGCTTTAAGGCTTTCACAACCAGCTCACACCCGGATTATGAATTGTATGTGTTCCTGTGTGCTAATCTTATTTATTGCTCAGAGTGATCTCATCTAAGTGTGCTTGTTAAGTTGAGACATCAAACCATGGTGTCACATTTAACATAAATTTCACGCTAATTGGGTGTATAAAGAACACGCGAACACACTTGGGGATGTGGGCAGAAAATAACTGTGTAGTGGCCCCATGGCTATTGTTTGATCTGTTGTCATCTGCTGCTGCAGATAGGACGTAGACACTGCTGGGAAAATTAGGGATGGCAGGTAACTCCTCGCAAACAAGACTTTAAAGGACGTTTGATCTAATGGGGACCATGTTTGATGATGTCGAAACCTGCAGGCTGATCAAATCTCTGCACGGCTGTACAGTTTGGGATTTGAAACACTGACGCTAACGTCATCGCCTTCATTGACCGGACGTGACAAGGATTCTGAAATAAAGGATTAACCACATAAAGGTCAATTTGTGAGTGATGTCACGTGGCTGGCGGTTTTGGGGAGGGGTGATAGAGCAGTACCTCCATCACGCAATCTGCAGCAACGGTGGAAAAAAGGTGTAAATGACAGCCGATGGCACCCTGAAGCTTTGAAGCAGCCACAAGACAATACAAAGAATTTGATTATCAGAGGGAAAACAGAGCCTGAATGCTAAATGAGCAACTGCAACTTGCCAAGTGAGACTGGTGGACACGGACAAACCTGGCAACCCACAGAGGAGCAGCTCTGCCAAAAACAGAGGGGATGCTGAACGTTACCCTGCACCTTATTTAAAGAGCAAAGCTCCTATCCCAAATAAAAGTCTTCAAAGCCCTCTCGTTATTGTGTGTGATGCCGTAGGCTGCTGCTAACTAATCATTTTCATTATTGATTAACTTGGCAACACTTTCTATGAAGGCCGCATCTGCAGTACATTATGTTAAATTATAACTCTCTTATGACGCGTGTGAGGCCACTAATGTCGTCTCTCACACTCTATCGAGATTTCAAATTGGACTCACAATATATTCTAATTCGAGTGTCTTCTGGATGCTTTTATGTGGCGGAGGTTGACGGATGAGGTTTCTGTTGCATTACAACTCCCTGCCTGCACACCTCAATAGGCAACCAGACATTGCTGCAATAATCCAACATAAGATGAAGTCCTAATGGGATTTCATAACATTTAATTTATGTTATTAAAACAGTTATATGATTTGATTAAAGGTGCATAATGAATGCAGTCATTTAAAATTCCCTTTGTCAAACAAATGGTTAACCTGAGCACATAGCACAATGCTCCAGTTGATTGCATTTGCATAGCCACTTGTATTAGCCACTTGAAAATGTGTATAGGGTTCTACATAATGTGTCAAACAGTGCTAGAGTGCATTTTATTTTATAAAGATAGATGTTAAACAATCTCATCTCTTCTCTTTACACTTCCCTCACTTTAACACACTAAATCAGTGGAAGCAAAGGCACAATATCCATCAGACATTAAGGAAAATTGAAACAACATTGTGCACAAATTCTATGTGACACTTGGGTTTTTATAAAAATATCATCATACCCACGTTGACTGACAGCAGAAGAATTCCCACACATGGGGCCGTGAAGGCAGCATCCTCAGCTTCTCCTTCAATTACCAACCTCAGTGGCTAATTGATGCTTGGCGTGTACCGCTGTGTAATGATGCCTTTTTATTTATTTTTTTTGGAGGTCGTCAACCTTGTGCAGCCTACTTCAGCGGCGGCGTAGTTAATTCTGGCTGCTCTGATGAAGCAGTTCTGAGTTTGACAGGCAGAGAGAAGACGAGAGAGGAGACAGGTGTACGGGGAGGAAAGGCAGAAACACCATCTATATATAGGCAGAGGCAGACTCAGGGAAAAAAGAGAGGTGAAAACAGGACTGATAAGAGGACCAGAGGTGAGAAGAAGGGTGAGGTGCAAAAACAGCAAGAACTGATAAAGCAAGAACAGCCTGTGTCGTTCTCTCTTGTGACGCCTGTGCAAACGGCAGATGTAAAACTCCGTTTTGATGTCTGCAGCAACAAAAGGCAGCGTTCGCATGTGTAAAGAGCGGCTTACGAACACTGCCAGGGTGGAGCGCTGCGCTCTACGTCTGCAGCGGCAGTCCTGGCATTCAGGGAATATCGCAGCCTCGCTCACACTCGCTCTCCTCTGTTACCTTGGCAACATATTTTCTGCATGGAAATAGCATCTCTCGCTGTGCTCACCAAAGAAAAGGGGAGGTTTTATACGTGTCCAGATTGAAGTTCAGAGATTTGATCTCTAGATTGAGTTTGCTCTGTTCTGCACGTTTTACCATTTAATTGGTTGTGTGAGGGACCAGCGTGACAGATTCAGACATTCCTCAGTTCTGACTGATGTAAATGGTGGAGCAGTTTGCTACACATCAGGAGTTATTTAGATCCGACACAGAGTTCCACACCACAAGCTCCTCGCAAAACCGACATTCTAAATGTAAAATAAATAAGAAACCACAGAGGGTTGGGGGGCAAATCTGTAAGGATTTCCTGATTTAGTCTCCATTCACAGATGAAAGGGTTTAGTGCAGCGTCTGCGGATATCTGACTGCTCAGGCTGTCTGCTTCGCTTTGATAAACCTTTGTTTGCTTGCCACTAGTGCAAGAGAGAAGGCAGCTACACTAATGAAAGAAAATCCAGGCGTCAAGATTGCAGGCCAGATCACACTTGGCTGCAAATGAGCTCAGACTCGGGCCGTTGCCGATGGAAAATGTAAAAAACAGTAAGAGTACCATCCAGGTAAGCACGGAATGGGGTTATTAATGGGGGGGGGGGAAAGTCAGACGCGTAGACAAAAGTGCCTCGACTCCTGGGAGAAAGGGGTAGAGAGGAGCTATAATGAAATAAGCATCTGAAAGGAGAGCAGGTGTTTGAGACTTGACAGACTTCAGCTGCATAACAAGTAGTGCATTGACTCTCCTGTGCCTTTGTCAATCAAAACAACCAATCCTGTGGATAAATGCTGGCTTTAAAATAAAGAGGAGAAGGCAGACACCCCCAAGTGGAATCATGCCTCAATCAGCTCGGGTTCTGTTTCGATCACACGCTCGCACGCGCAACACACGCACACGCACACGCACACACAAAAGCCCAAGTTTGACTTGGGTAAAGGTAAAATCCTTCATCGAGCAGCGTGTCTGAGCTCACTTTTAAGAAGTGGGGCACTGCAGTCAAATTAATGAATTCCAGATCAGAAAACAACATGGCTCCCTCTCACGGCTCCTCGTTTTTCTTTTCTCCATCTGTTTGAGCACATGAGCACCTGCTGTGGATCAACACCACGGATAACACCGGCATCTGGATGAACGCCTTCGGTTTGCTGCCGCCAGGGGGCAGTCGCGGGGCGTGCAGGAGGAGGATAGGGATCAGGCCAAAGTGCAGGTCTTAGCAGGGATGCTGAGGTGGACAACTGTGCTAATCCTGCTGGTCGAGCAGCATTAAGGCACCCACCATTAAACTACCACCTTGCAAGAAAGGGGTCAGGAGCAGAAAGAAGACAAGGGAATTCCATTGAGATGATGCAGCTTTTAACAAGTCAGAAGGTTAAAAGCCCGATGCAAAATTCTCCGGGAAACAAGCCAGATGTGTGTGGGGTTTATTTTAAAAACTGCAATAGCTGAAATCTAAAAGCTATGCAGACGGTATTGAACTAGTGTTGAAGAGCCTCTGCGAGACAAGGAAACCATTGAATGCTGTTATGCTGCAGATGAATTATCAGCAGCAGACAAATTAAATAGGTTTAAAAAAAGATTCTAAACAGTGAGCAGCACCAGGACAAACTGAATCATAATTAATGGCAAAGAGGATGTGCAGACTGACTCTTCCTTTCATTGCTGGGTGGATTTTCTGCATTTGTGTGCAGAAACCTGAGAACCACTCTGGTATCAACTCAAGCCAGCGTTGAAGGACAGAGAGAACTGACCGTGTTGAACTACAGCCTGACATAGACCCTCACTCAGACCTATTTGATTGGTCACAGCTGCACCGAACATCTGGAAAATACCAAAGATTACACCAGACCAGGCCATTTTCAGCACCAATTATTCAAACCGGGTCAAAAAAATTATTCATTAAACGGTCCCGTTCGCTGTGGGCTCAGGACTGGGTACTTCACTCTTTACACAAATAAATGCATCATCCACTCCAGAAACCAATTCATGTTCAATTTTCTCAGGCTCCTCAGGGTAAATGAGCGCTCCTCTACCACACCATTTCCCACAGTCTAATTAGGCCTTAAATGCAACCTAAGAATACATAAATGTCGTTGCTTTTAAATGTCTCCGTATGACTAACAAAGCGTAAATGTCTTCCCCATTAAGTGTGATATATTCATCTTTATAGCACTAACTTTTAACACAGGAAAGGATGAACACGTGGAGAACGTCACCCATTATCTGAACTTCCATAGGTCACAATTAAAACCGTGGCTGGTTAAATAATAGCTCCTCTTTCACATGCAACAAAACCCTGCAAATTTGCTCATTTCAGGACAATCTTTTCCTGTCACAACTGCTTCAATGTATCGTGCGTTTCATTAATCAATCACAATGCCGAAGCCTCAATTTTCAGTCATAATTGTAGAGCTTGCAGGGAGAGTTATGTCATGTCTGGAAAAAAACCAAGTTCACGTTGCAATAGAGCTAAATTCTAACCACGCAAGTGTAAAATATCCACCACTTTAGGGGCTAAGGTTGAAAAACACACTTAGTTAAGACTTGGGTAGTTCAGCAGGGTTGGAATGACCCATTTTATTGTGGGCAGTTGAGATACATGAGTGTAAATATCAACAAAGGAGGGTAATGGTTCCACGTCTGTACATTACATTCTAACAAAGAAAGGTGGTGGTCTCGCTGTCACGCATTAGGTACTGAGACATGCCGTGAGTACGACTGTTACTCCTTTACGTGTGTAACAAACAGTCCTTGAAAAGTATAAAGCAAAGTCATGACTAAAAGTTTAAATTGGTTAACACTTTAAATCACACCTCTAGCTATGTCTAGGCAATTGCAATACAGCCATACGATACAAGTATACATAGTTATTTTGTGGTTAGAGAAAATACAACCGAATGTGTGGAAAATGCAAACAAGAGCTGTTCTCAAATGTGTCATAAAGGTGAATCGGGTTGTGCGAGGCTGGAGCCTTTTGCGTCATGGTTCGATCTAATGGTAAAGGAAGTCAGGGGGAAAAATATATGTATATATATGTATATATATCACATTAGCAAACATAGCCTGAGTCAAGTGTACAATATGCACACTCAAGGAAAATAAAAGCTATGTGAGAAAATAAAAATGCTAATAGCTTGGCGCTTCTCACCTCACTCTGGTAAAAATAAGTCTCTGTTTGTCCATGAGTTCCATCTTCTGGCAGCTCGGTGCCACTGAAGAAACAAAGGGGGCTAAATCGATGGAGTCTTCAGGGGAAAGGCTCTGTTCCTCATCCAGTGTGACAGCAGAAAACAGGGGATGCAGGAAAACTAGCGGAATTTCACTATTAAAGTCTCAAATCGGACCGGCCTTTTTTCCTATCAATCATAAAGCCACAATCTTTTCACTCCATTGGTTTAAAAAGGTTTTCTGTGCACCGATAAGTTGCTGGGTCCCCCCCACATCCGCCGCCACATCTCCGCACTGGCCTCTCATTGGTTGTTTTTAGCTTTGGCGTGTGTGAGGATGTGAGACTTTAGGTTGGTGGATTGCGCAAACTTCTTATTGCAGCCGTCGAAGGGACAGACGTAGGGCCGGTCTCCAGTGTGGATCCGCACGTGCGTGCGCAGGTTGAAGTCCAGAGAAAAACGTTTCCCGCAACCTTCAAAGGTGCACTGAAAGAGGAAAGGAGGGCTCAGGTGTGAGGTTCAGCAACTCTGACTCGCCTGCCTAAACACTGCCATATTTAAAAGTATGGGGCTAATTAGGGTACCCTATTTTTGTCAATACTGTGGAAAACAGCTCCACCTGGCGGTCAGTTATTTAATATTACCAGCGCAAATACTAGATTACAAAAGGCAACCGTTTTCTGCAGGGTCTTTCAGAAACAAACAATGTAGAGATTACTTTATAGCAGCTTGCTTTGTTCTGGATCCAAACACAATTTTATCAAAATGTTGAAATGGTGCAAAATTAGTCTTAATTGCAACAAAAGGCTCCAACGGAGACTGTTAGCAACAGACCCACGATCATCTGAATGCGTCAGGAATAGAAAACAGAAAAGACTGAATAAAATGTATTAACTGCAGCTTCCGTTAATAAAGAAAGTTAAAAATCTCAGAGTTCAGCAGCCTCAAAGACACTTCGGTGCTTTTTAAAATTTTCCAAATTCTCACAGAGCCGGTTATTTAGCTCGCTTCCTCCGCTTGTGTTTAACGTTGTGGTTACATTAAAAACAACAGATGCCAACCTGGAAGGGTTTCTCCCCCGTGTGAACAAGCTGATGGCGCTTGAGTTTCGAACTCTCGACGAAAGCCTTGCCACACTCTGCACAGACGTGCACGCGGGGACCGTGGGTGTGGAGATGCTTCCTCATGGCTGAATTATCCCTGAACATCTTTGTGCAGCCCTGGGAACCATGGGTCGGGGTTAGATATATACACGCCTTTGTATATTCCATGCACAGAAACATCCAGCGTTTGTAGTATTTTTGTAGTTCTTAAATCTGAATGCTCTGCTAACCCTGTTCTCATCATAGTGACAGGCTATCACCAGGTAGTTATTAAAGATACTTACATTAGCGTCATGTAAAATGTTAAAGAAATGCATTTCACTGCATCAAATCAATACAATAAAACACCCCCCCACCATTTTTTAAGTGCGACATTATTTTGAACATACTGTAAGTTAAACTCACTTTGTGAGGACAGGCTATTGTCCGGGGAGCATCATCCTCTTTGACTTTCCTCGGCTTCATCCTATTAATACAGAAAAAGCGTGTAAATAATACAGGGCAAAGGACAACCTTATCTATTAGTCCAGTTAGCAGCTGAGTAAATCAATAACCAGCCACAGAAAAAAGTCGTCTGAAAGCATAAAAATCACTGCAGTTCTGACATTTCTGCCACAAGTCAATAGGGGAAAATTAGTATAATTACAATGAATAATTACTACATACATACACAATTGCTGTGAACACTTCAGGATTCCCACTTAGGCAACTTGCACTTAGAAGGCTATTAGCACTCAAACTCAAACTAGATGATTTATTCTGTGGAAATGACTTCAAGGGCCTTGGTTAACCAGAATTGACAAAAGATCACAGCTCAACGCCTAATAAACAGTGAACAGTTCCTAAACACCAGTAAAAACACACGTTTAGTATCATTGTTGTCAGTATATACAGCTCCAAAAGGTAGGAAAAACCCTTATCTAAGCTCCAGGATGCAGAAACTCAGGTGGATTAACTCACCTGGCAAACTCAGCCAGCTGTTTGGGGTCGGAGAGGTCGATTCCCGGGATGCCACCAGGGGGCAGCTTCTTCCCCGTCATGTACTCGGAATAATCCGGGGGGGAGTTCTCCCCAACAATCTGCTCCTCCACCACAGACTCATGGTCAATGTCTTTATTGTCATCTAGAAACACAGTACAGAGACTGAACCGATAACATACTGGTTTTCCCCCCCAAACACGTGAGGGAAGGCAAACACTGACGACTTTGTAGATTTATTTAAATCACTTAAATTAAGGAAATATACTTTTCCTTACTAAATAAGAATTCTTAGCTAGAATGACCTCTTAACTAAACCCCGGTGTGAAAAAAATAATACACTTCTACTTCAAACCAACCAGCAGAGTGCACTAAAACAGATGCAGCCTGGATCCTCCACCATAAAAATAGGATTTATTGTAGTCAAATCCGTTTTTATATTTGGATTTACATGTGCATCCTCTGGAAATAACGATTAATGGTTAACTCCTTTAACACTGGGGCTGGATTATTATGTGCTCGGTGCGGCGCTGCTGTCGGGGTCCAGCACCCGGGACGCGCTCGCTCCTCTCTGGGCGCTGAACCACAATAGCTAACAGCTAAAGGAGGACAAAATTAACCCCATCGGACTCTTTAGCCGTACATTAGCCTTTCATATGTTCCAAATACACTCTTAGCTACACGGAGCAGCTAAGAATCCCAGGTTCTCCAGCCGTTTTGCGGCCTGTAAAGTGCTCCAAGCCCAGCAGTCGCTCCCTGCCCGAGCACCGCCGCCATCTCTGTCTGACCGCGACTATCGCCATTTTTTCGGGGCCGCCGCCATACTTACTATTCTCGGGGAATATGGCGGCGCCCATCAAGACCTAAAACATGGCTTCCCTTCAAAACATAAACATTTAGCCACGGTAGGACCGGGTTTTGCGTCGAAAACTCGAATTATTCGTGGCTTTTCACGGCAGCACTTGGGACTACTCCAGGAACTAGTCTGGTGCAGCAGGACAACGCCCCGGCAAAGAGGCCTCATGCATGAGCTACCAGATCTGGCACACAGGCTGTCGTTACTTACCCGAAGACCACATTGTAACAGAAAATTCCCCCTCCAGTGTCTTTATTTGCACCTGCTTCTGTTCCCATTTTCTCCCGCCGGCATCCGCCCCGCTTAAATAGCTCTTTTTGCCAGCTTTCTTGCCCCCGCCGCCTCCCCGTTTCACCCGACCCACGGAGCTCTTCCCGGCTACAGTCACCAAAGTCTGTTCGATGTATTCGTCCTCCACTCCCGGAGCCGGTACCGGGATGAGAATCTGATCCTCGAACGCGCTGCCGCCGTCGGTGTGTAGGTCCGAGTCATCCCCACCGACGACCTCCTCCCGGGTCTGGACGAGGATCACCTCCTGGTGCTGGTGGATCGAGTTGGGGTCGTCCGTGACCAGCGGCTGGAGCGCGATCATGGGCTGCCCGTCATCGTCCTCCCCGCCGACTACCGTGGTCTCGATAGTCTCCACTGGTATCGTTTCCACCTCTATCTCGTGGAGCTCCACGATCTCCGCCGGCATCTCCGAGCCGTCTGTCTCGATGTACAGCGTTTCCCCCGATGCCATGTTGAAGTCCGCCAGTTTGCCTCTCTCATTCACGCCGTGTTTGGAGCCCGCACACACACTCACACACCCCCGGGCTTTGCTGCTGCCTCTGTCGGTCCTCCCTCTTCGATAACAACTCTCTTCACTCCGTCCCACGCCACTTCTCGTCGCCACTATGCACTTTAGCCCAAACATCGCGAGACTTTGGCGAACCCCCGCGTTGGCTGCTGGTAGCGGTGATTCCAGGGGAGTCCCCAAACTGGCATCAGGTTAAATCACTCATGATCAATAAACTCTGAACGGTTTATTACACGTGATAGATTTCCAATAGCATCGGCAACTCATCCATGTATTACAATAGTCTTAGAATACTGATCAACGGCTGCTAACAAAATGTAATAACTATTATAGAGTTGTAGATACCAGCAGTTGAATGTAGTCTAAATGTATAAAAAGGACATTACGTAGTTGTTTTTTTTTTAACAACAACATTATGTTTTTCATATTATTTTGATAAATTCATTAAATGTTCATCTTTTAATCCAGTTTTTCACAATCTTCCAGCCTTTGGAATGCATTTAGGTTACCTTTACATAAAGTAGTTTTCTAAAGAATATGCAGATTAGAAATAATGTAAATATCTTCACTGCTGGATGATGTAAAAAAACAGCAAAAGGGAACTCATTTTAATCATACAGCAGCCAATTTGCATCCAGTGGATTAGGTAAAGCATTTAAATTGAGTTTTTTTTTTTCTTTTAATTTTACAAGAGATGTACTGCTGGGTTACTTCTTCATTTCAGTCTAATTCTTAAAGCGTTGAAGAACTATTTTAGATTCTAATGATACAGTTGTACAGACACACCTCAGATGTTTCACATTTCTCCAAAAGTGCAATTACAGTGGGATTAAAAGCACCATAAGGGACTTAAAACCAGACAAAAGGATGATCCAGTCTCATTTATCAACACTTTTTTCACAGTTTTATTTTATTCATTTTAAAATCATGTTTCTTTTTATTGTTGTCAAACCAGGAAGCACTTTGTAATAAAAGATGCAATTAAAATGAACAATACTTAACGATACCCCCGCGGCCAATAAACATTTCATTAACAACATGTTCACAAATACTCTGGTGTCATTTTTATTTTTTTAGTTTCTAAGATTTCAATATCCAAAGAAGATTCTTCCACCCTTTGTGTTTTTCTGGTTCCACATGTACTGTAGCTGTGTTGGCAGAAATAGGATAAAAATATATATAATCATAAAAGAAATGGTTAGATAATGACAAGATGTTTTTGGATGACTTTCAAGTGCATCCAGAACAAACCTTAAAGGAAAGTAACCATATATAAAGTACAAAAAG
Source organism: Takifugu flavidus (assembly GCF_003711565.1). Classification (NCBI taxonomy): domain Eukaryota; kingdom Metazoa; phylum Chordata; class Actinopteri; order Tetraodontiformes; family Tetraodontidae; genus Takifugu; species Takifugu flavidus. Next base: position 10,281,743 of record NC_079538.1, read on the forward strand.
CTGACATAAAGTAAAACAATGTGCAATTATACTCTTCAATACTATCATTCCCTCATTATTTTTTCCTCATTATTACTATTGCGCTCACTACACTACCACGACTCATAATAACATTACACCGGCAATTGTAAAAATGTTTGATAAGAACAATGAAAATGATAGCAATGATTTGAAAAAAAAGTGTTCAAAACTAACAAAATCGTGACAGTTTTCTCCATTGTTCTGTGGGTTTTCTGGGTGGAGGACAGAGGGGGCAGGCTGGGCTAACACGCAGATAGAAAAGTCTATGAAATAAGAGTAATCGGTACGAGAGTGTGTCCCATTCACATCCACCTCTGCAAACACAAACGCTACACACACGACTGAGGTGTTACAGCAACATTGCTGCGTTGCTTCAACACCACAGCTGGACAGGATGAGTAGATGTCACAGTTTGGGCCTCTGGTCCTCAATCCCCTCCTCTTGCTCAGGACCACTGCAGCTTGCTGAGGGGGCAACACTTCAGAAAAAAAAGGTGTTTCACGTCGAGGAGTGTTAATTATGTTGTGCTGACTCGGCTGAGTTCGTTTCTAATGGCTGCAAACAGGGAGAAGACATGGGAATAAAGTTAATAACCACTTTAATATCACGCGTGTGTGCTTCTAACTGAATATCTTAATGACCTATTAGGTATTTTGAAAGTTTCCACTGTTACAATTATGACATGTTACTTTCGTTGTATGTTTTATACATGATAAATATCTCAATTTCTATGTCTTGAATATTTTTTCTGTCTCTAGGGCAACTTAGTGGCCGCAGTGCTGAATCAGAACTCGACTCCGCTGTTCTGCTTCTGTAATAATCAGAATGAATGAGTCAACAAACATGCTATAAAGCAAATTTAACATACCATCAAGGATTTCGTCCCTCACTTTGTGCAATTCACGAAAGACCTCTTCCAAAATTTCCTAAAAACACACACACAAAAAAAACTCATTCAACTTTGCTCCTCACGCATTTCTTAATATTGCAAAGCTATTGCTCGCATTTTTACCTGTTTCATTCTGTCAAAGTCTATGTCTGAGTCACTTCCACCCCCACCGGGCCGAACCCTGGATATCAAAAAATTATTTAAAAACATCTGTATAAATTGTAATATTTCAATGAGGAAAATCCAGCTGTGCAGCTTCCAGCTCTCACCTGGAAACCATTGACCTGTCTGCAGAGTTTGCCCGGTCCCACGGCTTTTTTGCGCCATCTAGAGGAGAGAAATATACGCCAGGCAGGTCAAGAGGCAGCAGCTTATTGACACACACCCATAGACACACATCTTTTTCCCACCTGTGGCATTCTGACCACTTCGGTTGTTCGGTGATGAAGAATTTGGATCATCCTTAAAAACAAAACAAACCGATGGTTAAATCCTATTCAGCTCATGCATATTTTATTACACTGTAATTATTCCAGTCACATTCACTCACATTTTGGCTGTCTTCCGGCTTCTCTGAAGCTGCTTTCCTTCTGATGGGGAGAAGACAAATCTTGATGTTTGGACACAAAGACTCGGGCAGTAAAAGTGACTTTGTCATCTCACCACTCTGACCTTCGTGCCAAAAGGGCGTTCATCTCCTCCATCAGTCCTCCACTTCCTCCGCTTGTTCGATTCACTTCATTTTTGCCGCTTGAAGAATTGTCATCGGGCTGAAATGTAGAGGAGACGATCTGAAATTACCCGTAACTGACGGATCATATTTCTGCCTGGAACAGTTAAGGTCTTCCTCGAATAAATAAATTAATCCGGTGTCTCACCCTCTGAACACGGCGGAGTTTGGCTCCGGCGATCATTGCTGCCAGGCCCGTCTGGGCGGGGGGCTCGTCCCCGTGGCTTGCTCCACCCATGGGAAGTGGAGGTGGGAGAGGAGGCTGGGGTGCCCCCGCCGAAGGAGGAGGAGGTCCCGGTGGGGGTGGAGGGGGAGGAGGACCACCCATGTTCATGGGAGGCGGTATGACTGGGGGGGCCACAGAGAGCACAGCGGGGTGTCCTTGGAAAGGAGAACCTGCAGGGGGAGAAAACAAATGCAATCCTGCTTCACCCACCTGCATCAACATACACCTGGTGCGTAACTATGGCAACAATAAGGATGCAATCATTTGTGGTTGAGTCTATCTGATGTACCTGAGTTGGAAGACCGTCGTTCCCGCTCCATGTGTGCCTGCATCTGTTGTTGCTGCTCCATCATCTGCCTAGGCGACAGTGACAAGAAGGCAACTTTTAATTTCTCGTCTGTCATTCTTCCACATCAAAAATAAAGGGACAGATGTTTTCTTGCAATACCAAAGGCTCAAAATCCAGGAATTCGCCCAGTAAAGTTTCTATGGATCATTTAAACCTGGATGAGCAACTGTTTTGTTCCATAGCTTTGTTTCCTGTGTGGGTATTGAGAGCCAGTTTTGTAGACTTTCCACAGTCTTCTTCTACATCGCTGCCTTCTTTTATCCGAAACTGTCCAGAATCGCATCACACGCTCGATCATCTCCGCACGCCTCCGCTCTCCACCCTTCAGCTCCTATCAGCGCTCCGCTCATCTTTGCTCCCGTCTCCGTCCTCCAGTCGGAGCTGTCATGACTCAGGAGGAAGAGCGAGGGAGGAAAGGGGCGACTCACGGGGAGGAAATGCGATTTTCCGGCTGTGTGTCAGAGGACAGAATCCCTCTTCAATGTGACAACAGGACAAGCGGCGGGAATAAAGCTACTTAGCACCGCTGTCCTGTTGTCAGATCAGGAGGAGACAAACATCTTACCAATTCTTCTGCATGGATCAAAATACAAGGAGCAGCCAAAAGAGCTCAATAGCGCAAGACAATTAGATTGAAGGGTGTTCAATTGAAACTGCGGGGAGCTACGACTGACGAGTCAAATTAATTTCCAGCCGCGAACGCATGAGCGCTCCATCTCAGCTTACAATCACAGACGGAATCCTCATGAGTGAGAGCTGGAAGTGCCTTTGTATTTGTTCTCCAAAGCCATGGAATTTGGATGCACCAGAATACAGAGGAACAGTAGCCTAAACTGCCTGGGGCATCATTTTGCATACCAGAAGGGTCCTTCGATTCAGAAAACAAACAGCTGCTTCACCCTCTTCTGAGGCCTGACATCTTTATCTGACCGCTGCTGGCAAAAGGGGAAAGAATGACAACAGGAATAAAAGCCAGTACGCCCAGTCAAGTGCTTATGTCAGCTGCTGGAGTTCAGATGGTCTCTGTGTGACAGGCTGTCGTGGGCCTGCGCTCACTAACATAATCCAAGACACATCTGGATTGAGTTCACCAAAAGTTCAGGCACTGGTTTGGGGATGGCTCGGCGAAAGATCCAAATAAGTCAAACAACTGGCTCGGTAATAGAAGAAGCCTCCTGGGTAGCCGTTTGTCAGACAGACAGTGAACGTCTCATCACGTATAAATACAGCTGACATGTTTAATCTTTAAAATCCCATCTCTCATGTCCTGCTTGTCCTGCCTCTGTTTCTTGTCTCAAAGCTGTCTTATTTAAAATAGAGGGGTCCCAAACAGCTCTGTGTTGCTCCGTTTGTGTTGCCGAGTTCTGTTTTATTGCTCGACTGTTGCTACGGAGGTCAGACGGGTGATAATTAACTTTAACATCTAGAAAAGTCTTCACCTTGCTCTCTGAGCTTCTACCTCATCTGAGGTGGGTCCATTTTGCACCGGGCGCTGGACAGATGGACCTACAGATGGAGACAAACAGAGAGAGAGAGAGAGACAGTGATGTTGTCTGTAATAATCCATTATGAGGACTTAATGTTAATTAAAATGTGTCCGTGTCGAGCCAATTAACTATCAACATCCTCTTTGTTCTGTAATGAGCAAATGTGCGGCGAGAAGCATATTAATCCAAATTACATGAAATAATGGGTGGATTCACGCACTGCATGAAAACTATTAATTACACAGAGCGCGCACAGCAGAGAGGTGCCTGGAGCCGCACGCCACCGATCATCTGTGCTCAGAATAAAGTGATTCAAGTGTCCTGTGAGGATTATTCCATGATGACATGACATGAAAGGTGAGCAGCTTCCAAACAGATGTCTGGAAATTGGACACAGGATGATTTCTGGGATTTAGGTAACTTCTGCTTCCGGGATTTGATCTTTTTGATAAATCTGAGGGAATTTAAGGGAAGCAGATGTTTTACAAGATCCAAATAATTAGATTCATCTCAGAGAGCTTTGTGGTGAGGAAAGAGAGAAACATCATTAATCAATAGCAAAGATCTGAGCAACAAGCCAGTGACAAGATAGTAAAACTCATCAAGCCTGCGCTCCTATTATGTTTGCGTGGAGGTTTATCCTCTAAATCAGTCCAGGTTTCAAGTCCTGGGATTAACAAGACACTTTTATCTGCTGATCTGTGATCCCAATTAAATGCTGATCGCGACTGGCTATCAGATGGAGACACTTTTCTCCTCCGTTTATCCCCTTTGTGTCTAATTTAAGCTGATTGTTTCCCAGCTCCTCTCCTCCCCATCGTCTCAGGCTCAGTAACGATGATCCTGTCAGGCCATGGCGATAATGGCTGCTGTTGATCAAGTGGCAGAAACCCCGAAATAGCGTAGTGACCAAGCCGGTACCTGCTGACACCTTAGACTCACACACGTAACACACAAATTACAGCCTGTGATAAATATTTCAGCAACAGATCAACAGATACACTCGACTGCCATTACAATTATTGTTACAAATGTGTTTTCACACCTTTTGGTCCCCATGTTGATAAATCTACATTAAAGGAGGTTCATGGCTTATTTTAAATATACTACTACTTCTACTAATTATATTACTACTATTACTACTACTGCTACTACTATTGTACTTGAAACTGATACTCTAACTGATAGAATGGGCTTTGACTTAATGAGTGCATTTAAACTCAGTTATGAATTTTTCATTCAGGCATATATGAACTCTTTCAAACATCCCATAATAAGCAGTATGTATATTGCCTCGACTTGTCATTCTATCTTATATGGCAGAAAGATTAAAAAACTTTAGAAAAATTGCTTTAACACCTACATGAGATGCTGAAGAGGAGGAACCGGCTGTAGCAGACACAGAGACACTGACAGACCCACTCGCCGCTCACCATCTCTCACCTTTAGCTCCCTCTTCCTCGCCTTCCATCTCTGCTCTCTCTCTCTCTCTCTCTCTCGTGCCTCACCTACCCCTCTGTTTTTAGCCCCCCCTCTCCAGCCGTCGGCAGTATCACCTGTCATCTTCATGTAACACACACCTGCAGGCAGCGGCAGCAGCGCGGCGAGCATCCGCGGCTACTCTTTCAAAGGTCGGGTTTGACTGGAGGATGCTCGGCCTGGGGCCACACACACAGATGAATAAGGCAGCGCGCTGATATATGCACGTGGCTAAAGAATATCAGTGTGTGAAAGGTGACCCGGCAGCTGCATGTCCATTGATATTGTTTTGAAATTGGCAGAACTTGACTTCTTACCACTAGAGGGCGCACACCTATATAATATTTGGGGTAGGCCTCATGTTTGAGAGTGGGTGTGTTTGAGATCTAGAGTTACCGTCTCATTGAAGTCTGCTTGCATCTTCGACATGTCCGGTGTGAGTCCCCCCCCCTCCCCCCCCATCATCACTCGAGCTGCTTTGTTTCCCTTCCTGCATCGTCAGGTAGATAAAAAGATCTGCTCTTAAGCACAAAACCCCCAGGGAAGATCCTCTCAATGACTCGTTCTCACTTGGGGGCCGGTGGGGGGGCAGCACACTGCTGACATCAGGATGGGCAAACCCTATCACCGCCAGGGGAATATGCCTAAATATGTCCCTCTTTCTGGACCGAGCAGAGAAAGAGAGAAGCTCAGGTTTATTTCCCTCCTGCTGCTTATATAATGTTGCCATTCTTTGATGTGATTGGCTGCTATATTAGAGATCAGTGGTCAGTTACCTTCCGCCTGCTGTCAGACAGCAGACTGAAACCAGGAGTGCGCTAATTTACCTTCGCTTTAATTCTGCGCATTCTTTTTGTTATGTTGCTGCAGATGTTCCTTTTCCCCAAAAGGCAGTTGTCCGTCTACTAATGCTAAAACAATCCCGTTGCAACGTTTTTCAGCAAATATTAACCCAGTGTGAAAACAATCACCTCCATCCTGAGCGCTGAGGACGTTGAGGGCGAACAGCATGGCGTTGGAGAAGGTGGTGGCTTCCTCCTTGCTGGCAAAGTTGAGGCCGTAAACCTGCCGGGCATCCCGCCACTGGTGGAAGGTTGGGGTAGCCTGGTTGTACTTTAGACCCTTCACGATTGAGTAGTTAATAACCACCTGAGAGGAAACAGCCACATTCAGTATTTACACATGGTTTGATAAAATTAACAAAATATAGAGAGAAGAGATGATGTCTTTCCCCCACACAATGACCAAATATGGTCATTCCGGTCAAACCGTAGAGGTTATTCCCCCATTGTGTTATAGAGCCGCTCCTCACACACCTGCTGGTCCTGCAGTTTGACGCCCACCACTCTGAAGGTGTTGTTGGCAGTGTTGTGGTAGATGTTGATGCGACTGAAGCCCTGCTGTCCAGGTTTGATGGGCACCCACTTCTTACTGGTGTCGTCGTAGACCATGACCGAGGCCCTCGCCTGGCAGATGCTCTGCTCACTGGGAAAAAGAGGAAACCTTCGGTCAGGTCCTTCAGTGTTCAAGTACCTCCATGTTGCTAAAACTCAAATTCGCCTGATTATTGCTTCTGCTTTTATCCGAATACATAACATCAGCTACTGTGTCTGTGTGTGTATGAGTCTCTTAATCCAATGCTGGACTAATGATCTCATCCAAATGTAATCAAGTGCATCTGTTCATGTACGTAACGAGAGGAAATCATTGTCATTCAATGAGGTCTTTTTTAAGCACACATACAAACACTAAACAGGACTTTGCAAATGATTTGCTGCATCAGGCGCAGTTCTGCTCCCATAAAAGACCCCAGTAGGCCAAAACAGCAAACACGCACTCACATTAGTATGCTGTGGATCTGTCTCGTGTTTGTCGAGGGGGTGAAATAGAAAGATCAAGGTGGGAGAGCGTGAGGCGGGAAAACACGGAGGGGAGACGCAGACTCATTTTTGACTTGCAAATGAGATTAAGAAGAAGCGTCCCATCTGTGTCTTCGCCTCTTTGCCAAGCTAAAATTAGTGGCTCAACCCCTGAGGCCAAGTGAAAGAGCTGCGTCAGACAAGAGAAAGAGAGCAAATACTGAGGGAAAAGTCTCAGCTGTGCTTGTATGATATGCAATATAGGCTCAGCATTAAACGTGCATTTTCCATATTACAAAAATCATTTATTCATTTATTTTTATTGCTGAGGAACTCTGATGTCAGCGAAAATGATGTACTATTGTCTATGAGTAAAGCCAAAATCATAAGCATAACCTCTGGGCGCACATTACGAAGCTAGCATTAGCATCACGTGACACACAGAAGGACCTTAAGCTTAAAGCAGAGAACGTTAGGGGGCCAATTCAAACTCTGACATTTAAATCATACAAAGCAGAAGAAAATAAATAGCAATTAGAGGTACAAATAACACTCCTTGAGTCATTCTGCTGTGCATACATTAGAAATTAGCCCGAGCATCAGCGGGGCAATGATGTGTTTAATTTATTTTCTTTAACTTGTCAAGACTGTTAATTTTTAAAAAGGAATACTTGGCAAGCAGCTGAAAATGGCATCGAAGGCCCGGGAGCATGAATAAATGAGGTTCCTGCAGTACCAGAGACTTCAGCAAAAAAAGAGAGCGGAATCAGTGAGAGAGAGAGAGAGAGGAGCTGTGGGAAAAAGAAAAAGTGGTGTTCTTTGACTGGCAGTTATGGGACACACACTCAGACTCTCACATGTATAGCACAAATATAGAAGTATAGTGTAGCGCACTCCAGCACTCACTGAAAAATTAACTATTTTCTCCATAGGACATGAATAAATCAGCCGCTTCTGAATTGACAGCACACTCTGGGACACACACACACACACAACACACACACACACACACCACACACACACACACACACACACACACACTCCAAACACCTTCCTCTTTGGTCTGCAGCAGATTCATGCTGACAGGGACAGACAGAGAAATCTCAGAGAACTACTTTGGAATCATTTTAGACTGAGTCTCTTCTTCAGGATGTCTGACACCGGGGATTCACGAGCAACTCTAAAATGTGCTCACTCACCTTTTCAACTTTCAAAACTGCTATTTTGCACAGCGAACACTGCACCCAATGAAAAGGTTGCACTGCAAACCACCAACGGTTTGAGCTCATCCCTCAACATATTTCACTTTCAATTCAGTTTCCTGTTTCCAACGCATACGTTGCATTTGATGCATTTTTTTCCTTCTTTGGCTACCAACACCACCACTTTTTCCGTTTCCTGATTTAAAATTATCATAACGGTGGGTGAAATAACCAGCGACATCAATTTCCAAGAAACAAAGTTGTCACATGTCTTAATACATGCAGCATAGGAGATAAATCAGCGGCACATGTTAATTAATGGCATCAATGGTAGAGAATTTAGAGGCCAGAGGGATCAGCAGCACACCAAAAAAAACTCTCGACAACTCTTTAAAGTATCCCACAGTGCCCTGATTTGTAGCTCAAATTACTTAAACTGACATTATGCTATCGTTAGCATTATGTTTTGCTCTGAGTTATCGAGTTTACGCATCTGTGTGTCTGGCTAAGGTCACACTAATGATGGTCTGCAGCGATAAACACATGAATTATTCATTTTGCACAGAATCATCAAGGGTTCCTTTCATCTCCCTATGTTAAATAGACACACACACACACACACACACACACACACACACACACACACACACACACACACACACACTCCAAACACCTTCCTCTTTGGTCTGCAGCAGATTCATGCTGACAGGGACAGACAGAGAAATCTCAGAGAACTACTTTGGAATCATTTTAGACTGAGTCTCTTCTTCAGGATGTCTGACACCGGGGATTCACGAGCAACTCTAAAATGTGCTCACTCACCTTTTCAACTTTCAAAACTGCTATTTTGCACAGCGAACACTGCACCCAATGAAAAGGTTGCACTGCAAACCACCAACGGTTTGAGCTCATCCCTCAACATATTTCACTTTCAATTCAGTTTCCTGTTTCCAACGCATACGTTGCATTTGATGCATTTTTTTTCCTTCTTTGGCTACCAACACCACCACTTTTTCCGTTTCCTGATTTAAAATGATCATAACGGTGGGTGAAATAACCAGCGACATCAATTTCCAAGAAACAAAGTTGTCACATGTCTTAATACATGCAGCATAGGAGATAAATCAGCGGCACATGTTAATTAATGGCATCAATGGTAGAGAATTTAGAGGCCAGAGGGATCAGCAGCACACCAAAAAAAACTCTCGACAACTCTTTAAAGTATCCCACAGTGCCCTGATTTGTAGCTCAAATTACTTAAACTGACATTATGCTATCGTTAGCATTATGTTTTGCTCTGAGTTATCGAGTTTACGCATCTGTGTGTCTGGCTAAGGTCACACTAATGATGGTCTGCAGCGATAAACACATGAATTATTCATTTTGCACAGAATCATCAAGGGTTCCTTTCATCTCCCTATGTTAAATAGACACACACACACACACACACACACACACACACACACACACACACACACACACACCATGGCCATTTAAAACTTTCTTTTTTCAGTGTTCACACCTCCACAACATGCTTCTGGGTCACTCTCACCTCCTTCCCCACGTCATCAACCTGTTTTATCCCCCTCACAATTTCCCGTCAGAGAGCATTAAACACACTCTGTCGCTTCTTCCGGATCCAAGATTAGATCAGGAAATCAGAGCCGTGGACCATGAAAGCAGAGATAAGATACTGAGGACACTCAGTAGAAAATTCTTTTAGGTGAAAAGAAACAAGCTTCAGCCGGAAACATAAGTGATGAAATCTGAAGCATAATCAGCCTTGTGACCCCCCTCCATGCTGATGACCTCAGAGGGCAGGGGGTGGAGGAATGGCCCGGACAGCGCGACAAGTTCAAGGTCAACGTTAGCTTTCATTTCGTGGTGAATCAGCAGCACTTTGATGACGACTCGCCACAATTTCAAACACGGCTCCGTGTCAGTCAGAGTGTTCGGCAATTACATCTCTAACCTTAAGTGTCTGTTCCCTCGGCCTCACATGAGTGCTCGTCGTCCCCGGTGCGAACACACTTGTCAGCATGTGAGCCTGTGCACGTGTCACTCCCAGCCTGTCTCGTACACTAATCTGTGCTGTCAGCGGGCCCGATGCGCGTCTCAATCTACGCAGCAGGCAGGCAGCTGCTCTCACGCCGCCCTGCAGCCGTTGCAAATATCAAAGCCGTTGTGCTGCTTTTCTGGAGCCTCGGGGCAGCGGCTAACAAAGGAGGATCTGAAATAGAACCGCACACGTCACTGCGTGCACATCAGGATGCGCGGTGCTCTCTGTGGGAATGAAGGCTGCAGAAGTCACCATCGGATGAAATGAAGGGACGTAAAATGACCCAAAAGAGCAATGAATCCCTATCAAATGGTCTTCGGAACCTCGGAAGCTCTAAAGTTTAACGCTCTCTTATCCCACAACACGCGAACACATCAAGGTAATACTGAGATAAGGCCATCAGATCTGGAGCCGCCATCCTCTAATGTGTCTCTGCAGGTTAGTCAGACACAATCCACAAGAATCAACAGTCTGATGACGTTTCCCCGCTGGGTGGAAACCTGCCAGAGGGTGGCAGCAGCCGCCATTAGGAGATCAAAATGTTCTGATTTGATGGATTATCCAGTATTGCTGCTAAAGCCAGAACAAGAGCTCGACATTGTCAGCCTGCAGATGATGCATCTGAGGCGTCACTGTGCACTAAATCTTCTCTTCCATATTCAACTGTGACACCCTCAGCCTTTATTTGATCATTAACCACAGCAGCAGAGCCCTCAATGAGCAGCTGTTGGATTTCCAGACTCTTAGCTTCGAGTTTGGCTGTTTGGCTGCTGTCACTCTCTGCTCTTCCCTGCAGAATACACCAACCCCAACACCAAACCTCCGCACGCTCTCCCAACTCTGCTTTGTTTATAGGAAAATGCAGGAGAATCCACTGCATACAGACTGGCCAAAATATGGAACGCCATGAAACTTGCATATGCAGGCGTGCATCATCTGCATGGAACATCAAAGCTTCATAAAACACAGAGAAGAACAGCTGACAGCTTAAACATTTATAAGCTACATTGGCGATGAGGCTCAGCTTGAGTTAAACCTCGGCTCCCACGGAAACGGGGTCTTTTCTGCCATTAAACGATGCTGCGACCCATCAGGTGGGGCCAGTTGGCGTCATTAGGAGCCACTTTGCTAAAATGATATTAATTTCTGCTCCCATCTGAGACTTTAAGCAAACTACAACTAAGGAATATGCAGAACTACTGGCTGAAAGCAGCTGCTGATCCTCTGAAACCTTCTGTTTTGGATGTCAGGCTTGTTTGTTCTGCAGAAATATTCGGGCAGCTCAGAATGATCAAATGGCATTCAGACGAATTTACCGTGCGTGAACATGACATGCTTACAAGCCGCAGAAGGAAAAGTCGGGTTTCAGAGGAGTATGTGGCCTAGTTTTCTCATTTCTCAAAATACCTGACAACTCAATCCCAGTAAAATCAGATTTCTTTCATTTTTTAAATGATGACAGCAGATTTTTGTTGAAACAGGCAACAGAACAGGGGCTAATGCACAAAATAGGATGTTGATTCCTTTTAGCAAAACCTTTCCATTTAATAATGACATTTTAAAACTGTGAGCTTGTATTTGCTTTGCAGTTGCTGTTCTAGCATCAGTTTGGAAAGCTGGCCCGCAGCTGCAGCCAAAAGGAAGAACAAGAAGAAAAAAAAGAGGTTATGGTAATATGTATCAATCATCAATAAGGCAGAATATTCACATCTTTGCTATCATGTTTGCTGATGTCATGTTTAAAAAGAGACTTTTGTCCTTTTTTTGTTTTCTGTAAGGCGCCATCTAGTGGTATGAAGGAGCACAGGAAGGCAATAACAACAATATATAAACCGTTGCATTTATGTAGCTAAAGCATAAATGTACTAATTTTCTGCTTCTATGTCCACATTATTTCTTTATATACTGTCTCAAACATTGCTTTCTATCAAATATCAATTCAAAGGTTTGAGTTGCAAATTTTAAGCAAAAATCTTGCAATGTTGCTAAGAAATGTCCTCTTATATAAGAAAAGTTGTTTCCATTAAATCACATGATATTGAACTCGGACGCCACACTTTTGTCGAGGAAAATGACATGTTATGATGATTACACAGCGAATGCGTGGCAACGTTAGGCCGGCACAGGTTTGTCTTTCTGCTATGAATCACCAAATTGTTAGAGACGTAATCATGTGTTTGCATGGGTCTATGAAAGATGGTCTCCAGGAAAACAATCTGAAGGCCAGTTACATAAGCAGCTTTGCTGGCGTATTTGTGGTTTTGGTGGCGAAGAGGGGAGACGGGAGAAAAAATGAAGCACAGGGAGCAATAAAAAAACAAGAGACTCTGAAGTAGAAATAAATGGCCTGTGCTGACAGCACTTTCAAACATCATGTTCAATTCTAATACAAACAGCTATAAAACATGGTAAATTCCTCAACTCGCAAAGGAAAATAAAAAAAATCTAAAAATAGCTGGCCTCCATTGAATATGGTTGCTTAGTTTACATGCCAGTGTGTGCAGCAAAATATTTCGACTTTTTAGTCGACTACCAGCAATGGATTTATAATAAACAAGCAGATACTTCTGGATATGATGCATATCTAATGATCTCTCAGATGGAAGCGGTACGCAACGATTATTCCAGAGAATTATTTGGTTTCAGGAATGCCGTAAATGGCAGCCTTTGCCTTCTGTGCAATGGGAATTTGAATTTGAATTAGTCAAAGTCTCGTATCATCAGAAGTGTTTTGCATCTGATTGTGTGTGTCCAGCTTGAGAGAAAACACACACACATAAGCAGGACGTGCACGCACGCTGCTAGTGTGGACTGCTGAGCGAGATAATCTTCCAGCAAGACAACTGGAGTGGAACATTCGCTTGGCCTAGAAAATATGGCTGTAAAGAAAACATGAATAAGCACTGAGATTTGGATACTGTGGATAATTAGACTCGTTGCAACTAAACGGCCCAGCGTCCCGCCTTTTCCCTGAGTTCTCCACTGCTGAGTGGCTGCAGCAGCAAATTTAGCACATTTGCTTGCATCGATGTGAGTTCATGAGCATGCGTGCACGTGTGTGTCGCTGTGGACCGCTGTGCGTCCCATTGCCTCCGAGGCAGTCGGTGCAGACTGTTCGGACCGTATTTCATAACAATTTGCTGCGTCTCTACATGCGTTCATGCGTTGGGGGTGGGTGCGAAAGAGCCAAAACCACGACCCGGCGCCATGAAAATCACTCTTTTTATGGTTTAACTCCAGAAGCGAGAGATTAGAAAGGATGAGTTTTCTTTTACTGCTGCTTCACATGGCCGCATAAAGTATTTAAGAGTTTCCTCCAGCCCAGGGGTTCATGCTGAGACACTGAAAAATCTGCCCCACAGTGGGAAATCTTCATGGGCAGGGTGGCTTAATGAGAGGCTGCACAACTTTTATGTGTGGCCAATAATGGCTTGAAATCCCACTTGAATTGCCTGGTTTTGCCACATGCTAATGCTTTGAAGAGGACGGTCATTTTTGATCATCTGAAATCAAAATAGAGAACGTTCGGATCCTGCATGGCTCATATTAGAGGGGAGAAGAATGGAAAATAACTGAGAGAGTGAGAGTTGGAGGATTTAGTCTTCGGATGGTCCTTTCAGCCTCTACACAGACTGACAAATCCTCTGACATAACAGAGGCCTCTGCAGACACAACAGACGGTCAATAGACCCTGATGGTTTGACCGCAGCCGTGAACAAGTTAAGCAGCTGTGAACTAAGTGCAACCGAACGCAGCTGATTTGATAAGGCACCGACAGATGAGAAGTTTTAACCTCCCAGTGCACGCAAGGACAGAGTATTAGGAAATAAATGTTCCAATGCTAACAGTGGCTAACTAGCAGTAATGATTAATGCAAAAACCTGCAGGGGTGTTGTGATATTCCTTAACAATCAAGGGATGGTTTGAAACTTTAGACATCTGGAATTACTGACAAGAAGCTTTTACCAAGAATGTTTTGGATAACAGAACATTGTCATCACATGGAAAGCTTATTAGCGTACTTAGTAGCAACAGGGAATCAAATATTATGTCAAAAGAAAATGAATGGCTCATTACCGAATCTTAATTTGAGCATACAGTTAACAAATTCAAGTTTTAACCTCTTCACCTTTGTAACGTTCTGATCAGGAGCTCTACAGATTCCCCGTCTACAGACTTGTTTATCAATGCTCCTGGAACTGCTCCCCATTTCGAGATAAAGCAGAAGTGCAAGCGGACATGAATAATAAACGGTTATACCGATCCTTTACATGGACACTGTAACAAAATACCACAGCTATGACTTGTTATTGTTTCTGTGTGGGATTAGAAGCTTCAATAACTGCATGAAACCAGACATTCCCCAATAATTACTGTCCTTTGTGGGGATCCTGATTTCAGCTTAATTAGCATGAAGAGACTGGAATGTTTAATACAGTCTGGACCCCCTGGCTTCCTCTGTCCTATGCGTTCTACTGTAAACATCATAAATTAGTCACTTCTGTATGCATGCGGAGGTTTTTTGTTTCAGACCCCATTGGGAAAATCAGAAGAGGAAAATGAAGTCATAAGAATGTGGACAGGTAATGGTGTAGGCAGAAAGATGTATGTGGAGAGGCAGCGAGACAGAGCGGCCGGCAAAGAGCAGGGGGTTGGTTAAAAATACATGCCTCTCCATCTAGCAGAGGGTGAAATTCCCCAGCAGAGACAAGACTTAGTGTGAGCATCAACACTCCAAGTGTCTCAGAAACGTTGTCTCGGGAAGTGAAGCTGAAAGCAAAAGGATGAAGGAAAAGTTGTGGTCGGTTCCCCGAGGCCGCTCGTCTCCCTCCTCTGTGCTGCTGCTTACAGAGGAGCCGACACACAAACACACACGGACGCACAAAGACATTAAAACAGCGCAGACGTGCGTACAAGTGATCCACTTTACAGCTGAGCGTTCGGTCAAGGCTATTAGCTTAAGTGCTCTCCATCGCAGACTCCAGTAGGACCTGTCAGTCTACCCAAAACACACGTCTGTAAGTACACCAGTCTTTTAAATATGCTGGTTCCCCATTAGTCAGCTGGCTCCACGAGCAGTAGCGTCTCACAAATTACCGAGGACTGGACATACGTGCGTGCCGGATTCCATCATTAACGTACATCCGAGACTTTGCATCACAGCCACGGAGAAATCCTGAAACACAGAAGGCCTTCGCCTGCTGTTGGAAGACATCATCCTCCAGCAATAATGCACATTATGGCCTCTCTTGGATTTTAAAAAAGGCTTTCAAGTTAAAGCGGAAAAGAGGGAGCTGAAATCCTTTGTGAGGGTCACAGAGAAGCTGACAGACGATATCGCTGTTGCCACGGATGAGCTGAAGGAGGTCTTCCTAAAGGGCAGAAGGAACCTGAAGACTTCCACCATGGTATCCAGGACTTGTGAGTGACGCAGACTAGCAACTGCTGCTCCATGCTGAGTGACAGGCTCTTATTTAAGACTTAATTATAACGACTTGCCTTCCCTCTTTTTAAAAATGCCTTAAAACGTAGAAAAAAAACATCTTTGCAGTGACTCCTTTCTGAACAAAATGGATACAACACTGTCAAAAAACAGCATATTTTCAGGAATATTGGACGATTGTAGAACCTCTCTGTCTCTCTCACTTCTGCACATACACATACATGGTCTCCGAGCGACTGTGCTTCCACTGATTGGCCAACACTGGTTGTCATGGTTATTTGGCTATACCATGGAGTCTACATTGGTCACCATGGAGGCACCAGGCTGGTGCTTATATCCCTGCGTCCCTCACACAGATTTCAATTGTCTCATTAAAACCATCTTCGTGTTTTCTTCCATTTGCTCTTCAATCACTCTTTTCTCCTCTAATTCTATCTTCTATACGTCCTGTTTCCCCTTCCTCATTTCCCCTTCCTCTCTCTCTTCCTTCTGCTTAGCCTTGCTTCTCTCACCATCCCCCCTCGTCCAGTCTTTTACAGTATATCTCTCATCTCATTTCCCTCCTCTCCTCTTTTTCTCCCTCTGTCTTCATTTCCTTCTCCATCACCGACCCTATTTTCCCCCACTTAGCTTTACTGGTAGAGTAATTTCTGGGCTACAGTGAAAACTAAATATCTTACATTTGTGCATTTAAATCCTCATTTTCTCAGTAATAACTGGAAACCAGTGATGCTTAAAGGCCCCGACTGGTCAGTGTTTATTATATGTGTATATCTGGCTTGTGTTTTTATCTCCATAAGACGAAGAGGAGACACACAAAGTCAGACGGGTGTGAGACTAGTGTTTTTTTGCTGCAGTGCACAGACACACACACATTTGCATTTCAAAAAAGGTCATTTCAACGATGCTGCATTGGATCAATCCCTTATGATTTATATCTGTCATTCAAATATGAAAACAAATGAATAAATTGAAAGCATATTTAAAACCACTGACAACTCCTGCATAGCGTGCTGGCCAATTGATCTTAATGCTGTTGTATTTGAAAACTTGGATTAAAACGGTGATTTTTTTTAAGGAAACCTCATTGTTAGGACAGGTTGGAACATCAGGAAATGCAGCCAGCTGGTGACACTGACCCATCAGCCCCCTGCAAAGCCTGGACGGACCAGCAGCCAGAATACAAGCTGCTTAGTGGAGCAAAACTCTGGCTGAGACCTTTAAAACCATCAGAGGTGTTAAGAGGAAGAGTCGTAAAACGTACTACACACAAGGCTACTCAAGAATGCAGGATGTGTATGGGTGAAAGAATGGATGTAAGAAGGCACTTTTTCATTCATTCGACGCTGTCTTCAGCTTGAAACGTGATATTTTCATGGTGTGACTGACACACAAAGCGAGCCAGCCTGCCCGCGTGCCTGAGTGCAACAGTTCCATCTGGCACAATTACGTCTCCGCGAGACAAAGAGCGGGGAAAGCTGTTGCTCCTCTGAGCATGCGTCTTCAAGAGCTCCGCGGGCGGCCATGACGGCAGGCGTCGGCAGAGCAACAAGCAACACTGGCAGGAGAGGAAGAGCAGCGGCCACATAAAGAGAGGCGTAAACACAGAGAACAAAAGAGCCACAGAGGTTAGACACAAGCAGCCGATGGACAGCTAATATAACACAAACGCTGCACTATCGCCCCTTCTGTCCAAACTTGGCAGGCACCTCTGTGGACCATCAATGCCCTCTGCTCATCCCAGGAGTCCAACACTTTTCTGCACAGCTAGCTTATACATTAGCATGCATCCCCATCCCCCTGCAAGGGCAACCAGGCACTCACAGTACCCATACACTCAAATGCAGCAGCAGCAGGAGCAGCTGGGGATGATGAAGACACAATCCCGATGCTGTACGTCCTGGGAGCATCCTAGGCAACATCCTGTGCTGAAAGAGAAGCAAGGCTCAGGAGAACATCTGCACTTGGAATCCTACCTGACTTTGAACTCGGTCAGCTGCGGCTGTGCCCCCGGTTCAGCACAGTAGATCTGGGGGAAGTAGAACCGGTGCGACTGGAGGTTGATGTCCATATTCCCGTTTTGCAAAATGCCAAAGAACGATGAACGCTGCTTTCGGACCTTTTCCTGACCTGAACTTCACAGCTGACACTTTCTCGAGGGGTCAGAGTTGAGCGGCAGCAGCATCCCAATTTCACCTTCTCTGCCGTGAGCTCACAGGGCTACAGGAAGACAACATCCCCCTCCTCTTGGTCTCCTCCGTGCACAGAGCATTCAATCACCTCTGCTTCCAAACAGGCACACTAACCTATTTCCCCACCAGCACTCAATGAGCAGCAGCAGCTGTCAGCAGAACAAAGGTGCCTGGATGAAGGCAAAAAAAAAAACCAATAAGAATTTTAAAATGCTGAAAATCCTACAGAGGATTAGAAGAAGAAATGTATCGTTTGGCTTGACGAATGGCCAGAACATTTAAAAGTGAGGCTGGAAAAATAGTCACATCCCTCGAACACACCGAGAGAATGAATGGGAGATGAGAGTCGAGTGCTTTTTATGCTTCATGGACAGAATCGGGGAAAGAGAGAGAGAGAGAGAGAGAGAAGGATGGAGATAGAGAGATTCCGAGTGCTGTGAGGCGTTGCCCTCGCACTGCCTTTCCTCTCTCTGTCTCATTGGATTACCTCCTCCCTCTCTCTCCCTCCTCCTCCCATCCTTCCCTCCCAGCTGTGGCGAGAGCGATGGAAGCCTCAAAGGCTGCTGGTCCTCCCCCCCACCCCCCCACCCTCACCAACCCCCTCCTCCCGCGCCTCCACACCCGTCAGTGGGATTGGCTAAAGCAAAGGCAGGAGAGGAAGGGAGGTGAAGGAGGAGGAGCAACAGATTTTTAATTCATCTGATGGCTCCCGTATTTTCTCGCACATGATTCAAGGCGGCGTGCCAGGCCGGGGTGGAGTCCTGGTCACACACGCACATCACAAGCATCACACAGCTAGTGTCTAAATATTTATACTAAAATTGGCCACAGGGGCAGACAGATACATATATATATATATATATATATATATATAATATATATATATATATATATATATATATATATATATATATATAACAAATAACGAATATTGCAATAAATAATTTATATTCAACTAACCTCTGGTCAATAAAACATAATAAAATCTGCCATCTGAGCCTTTTCATACACCAGATTATACATTTATATACAACATGTGTGTGTGTAAGAGAGATGTTAATCCTCTGGTTCTACAACATTACAGGATCAAAAATCTCTCCTATATTTACTGTACGTCTCTTTCTAGCACAGCTCACCAGAGCAGCCACATCTGTCCTGCTGTGTTTGGCTGGGGGACAGTTTCATTGATTACAGCCGCTGAACGGCATCGTCCTCGCTACAATAACCGCAGCAGCCGCTGTAATATGACAGCAGTCTGAATAATGGAAACTGTCAATGCTACATTCCCAATTATCTATCCCAAAAATGGGATAATGTATGCAAAGAAACTAAAACCAGAAAGCAAAGAGAA
The DNA here is from genome assembly GCF_003711565.1 of Takifugu flavidus. Lineage (NCBI taxonomy): Eukaryota > Metazoa > Chordata > Actinopteri > Tetraodontiformes > Tetraodontidae > Takifugu > Takifugu flavidus. Next base: position 10,301,030 of record NC_079538.1, read on the forward strand.
ATCCTCGACAAAAGTAATAATTAAGGTTAAGAAAATCCTTAATTTCCATAGGTACCCATTTACATTACTTATAAGTCTAATTGAACGTCTTGTCAACTCTAAAAGCCAGAAATGCTTCTAAATAAGAGCGACTTAGAAGGCAAAAGCTTTTATTGCTCAGCTGAGCCAAATAAAATCTACTTCCTTGCAGATTAAACCTTTAAATCAATACATGGGAATGCCTCCTACGAAGTATTTTAACTCTCTTAAACTCTTAAACCTTACAAAGTAGCTCAATGTTTAACCATTACAGCGTGACAACACACAGCAGCACCTGAAAGTCTGTGCTTCCCTTTTTCTCAAACACACTTTATCAAACAGGTGGAGCAGCTGACATAAGGGCTGATGGAGGGAAACAGACAGATGGACAGAGGGACAGAGTTAACCGTCTCAGCAGGAAGGAGAAGAACTGCAGGGGGAGCAAAAACAAGAGGAGAGGAGGGGTGAAAGGACACCAGCCTTCTCGGGCCCATCCCCCCCTCCCACCGGCTCTGTCAGGTTAGACACACAGCGGCAGATTGTGCACTAATCCTCAAACACACACCTACATTTCTGCGGTGTGTTGGAGTGTGAAAGAGCTCGGACAAGTTTTAGCCTCCCATTAGCATACAGCAGGAGAGACGGCCTGTTTGACACTCAGCATGAGCTCATGTGTAAGCAAGGGCATGCGTGTGTGTGTGTGTGTGTGTGTGTGCGTGCGTGTTTGCAGAGCCAGGAGGACATGATGGAGCTCCGGAGTGACTCATACAAAGCAAAGATGGAAGTTGGGGGGGGGGGGGGCTGCTGAGAAACTGCAGGAAAGGGACATGAAATTTGGTGAAATGCGATTACATGTGTAACCACAGGCTGAAATGCCGCCAGGGCTTTTAAATTAAGGTTTATGTGACACAAACACATGATTTGCTGGAAGCTCCTGGAGTGGAGCCTCCTCAATGAGTCACGAACACGGAGGAAACGAACCTCAGTTTGTAGAAAATGACTCTGCAGCTGTTTAATCACGGTCACGGATGAAATGTAGTCCTGCTTTGTGTAGCTTTGGCATTTTAAGCCTGAGATGAGACAAGAAGAGCAAAACCATGACTGCATCCCATTTCAAAGAGTGCAATGATTTTTCTGGCATCAAATATCTAGTTTTCTGCACAATGCATCTTTACAGTTGTTTAGATTTTATTTGCTGTACATAAAAAAGATTAAGTGCGGGCATTTTGACCCAAGTGCTTCAGTTTTAATCCATAATGTTGGAAGGAAAATGAGCCAGTATCCCAACAACACGCAGATTGTGCTGTATGAATTCCTTGCCATCCAATCGGACGTCATTCTGCATAATCCAATTTGACTCCCTGTTTCCCTTTATCCCCTAAAACACCCACAATCCACCTGTGTGTGCGCCCATCCTGCATGAGGTGGAGAAGCGAATGCGAGAGGTGTGACACAGAAGATATTAAAGATGTCTGACGTTTCCTGTCCTCTGCCATGATTCATCCGCTCAGGCCTGCGGATGAATGTGTGACACAAACACACACAAACTCACACACACACGATCATCGTTTTAATTACAGCAGTGGAGCTTTAACGAAGTGAAAAGGCAAACAAAGGCGGGAAATGGAGCAGGGAGCCATTTACCATTTCATTCACAATGATACAATCAACTATTACTCCTTAGCGTGCATAATTATGACTCATAAATTACCCCGCTGTCACCCAGAATGCACTGGTTTTCTCTACAGAAGCAACAGAGCACGAGGCCACGAGCGAGCGGGCATTTCCTTTAGAATTCTGCCACATCTTTCATTTGACAAGCCTTCACGTGACGTATTGAGAGGTTTTGCTCAGCAGTCTGGGATATAATCACTGTCAATCCAATCATTTTTTCCTCACATAAGCAGATAAACTACACAACAAGCGACCAGTTATTAATCTGCCTCCCTTCTCACATATGTTTGCTGTGATAAAAGACTAAGGGTTATAGTTCATTTTAGATTTTTTTTAAATCTATACATCTAATAGCAGCACTGCTTGACATATTTTACAGCTGCAATAAAAACAAGATAACATATTTATATTGATTGTTATCATTATCCATTCAGGTTTTGGGTTGCAGATTTAAAAATACCGTAATACACAAAACAATCAATAGTAATTAGGAAGTTCAAGCCTCACTAAAACCTGGTATATCTCACAGTCACTGTCCTGAACTCTGCGTTTCCTTTGCAGTTAAGTTTTGGCTGAGACGACAAATGCAGGAGTTGCAGGGCGATCCGCACCCTCTAAAGACAGCACAATGACTGCCGCTTGTGGAGTATTGATGCATCCAGCCGTGAAGCTGAATCAATGATGAACAACAGCAAACCCAATAAAGCTCTCTGCAGAGCTGAGACAATCTGTTAATGGTCTTAGTGGTAAATCACATGTAAAAAATGTTCTCTTGAACACCAGATGCTGATTTAATTAAATTCTTTCCTCATCATTAACTCTGTAACTTTGCCTAAAAGTGACCTCACTGACAGCTCACACCTGCAGACCTGAGTCATGATTCTTGCCTCAGCATTTCGCCCGTGCACATCTGAGTAACTGATTTCACCCTCGGCCTCCATTAATTTAGCACACAGTTACTATTAATGTGGCTTTTCATATGGGTCACACACACCACCAACCGTTCCTGTCAATACCCATCAGCCAGCAGTCAGGCTACTGGATCGATAGTCACTCATGATTCCCTTCCAGAGCACAACGGAGTCCACGCCGATGGAGGAGAGGGCTGCAGCGGAACCGCAGGCAGGACCACACATTGGTCAAGCTTCATCAGTGGAGCGTAAACACCAGCAGATGTGTCATTTTGGTATGGAACATGGAAACATTTGATGCTAAGTGCCAGCCAAAGTTTCTTATAAAAGAATATTAACTGTCTTTACGAATGCTAAAATGTAGCTCGGTTTTGTCTCTATGGTGCCCTGGAATGGATAAACCTACATTCTAAAGCCATCTTTATTATATACGTGTGTGTGTGTGTGTGTGTGTGTGTGTGTGTGTGTGTGTGTGGTATGAAAGTCTTCACACAGCTTTTGGATCGATACTGCCAGAGATGGACAGGATTATAAGCTCAGCCACCAGAGGAAGAATCGGGCGTCCAGGCTCCATTGAGACAGGGATCCATCCTTCAACCCAGATCCCAGACTAGATCACAAATTGCGACGCCAGATAATTAAAGCCAATACTGCGTCTTAAGCTTGACAAATGAGCAGCAGACAGGGTTTCTTTGTTTATTCAAGTCTTATTTAAAGAAACGTCCTCAAAAACAGGGATGCCCGGAGCAGCTAAAAACACCACAGCTCCTCCTGTTCACCTTGAGCCTGCTGGATGTCTGACCTTGAATAATGCACGTCTGAGCTGCAGCTTGTGTCGTCCGCACATCAGTCCTCATCACGCAAAACAGCTGCTTGCACCCCCCACACCAACATGCATCAGGGCAGGCGTGCAGCCAGATTCACGGTGAGCAGACACACGTGCATCCATCATGCTCTGCGATGTGTTGGCTCGTGGCGGTGACTCAGTCTATGTTGCCACCTACAGAGCACCTCCAATAAGCACACAGACACCCATTTTAACACAAATGAGGGTTTAAATCACAAAAATGATGCATTGTAAAGGCTGTGCTGATATCTAAAGCTTAGTTAAAGCAAAAGGATGAGCTTGGAGTTTAGGATACCACAGATATCTCGTTCCTTTTAAAATTGTTTTAAATATAGTCTCATAACCCTGCTGGGGCTTGTGGCACAAACATTGGTGATAAATTACAACTTAGCATCCTACTACTTTAACTAAAAAGTAAATGGTGGTAAAAGCAGCACAATAATAGAAGATTTTTTAAAGGAAACATACTGATTTTACTTGATTTTATACACATAAACAGTTCTGGTTTGATTGACACTTGCACACTTTCATTTATGCATTACCACCCTATAGAAACCTTACATGTCGTTAGGGGAAAGCAGCTGAAACCCTGACCTACAGCTCATAGTCACAATCCCCTCTGACCTTGGGTCACGAAAACCACTCCCACGCACGCCAAATTTGGTGCCAAAAGCAATTAAGACTGAGCTCAGGGCTCCTCCTGTCAAGTTGAAGCCGTGCCAAGGGCTGGTGCCACACCCACCTCTTTGTAAGAGCATTCAGACAGCTGATTGGCTGCTCAGCTGGCGCCTGCCAACAAGGCCTAACATAATTGGCTGTTTGAAAGCAGGGCTCGCATCCACCGAGAGACGCTTGGCTGTCTGGATGCTGCGATGATGGCTGCGCTCAACTGATTGGTCCTCGGCAGGGAAGGTGTGTGCGCGCGTGCGCGGATATCTGCCTGCGTGCACACACGCATTGTAGGTGTTCATGGCAGACATGAAACACATGTGCTCCCTCTGGAAATCTCGCATTTACACACCGTGTCGCAATTAGGCATCATAATTAAACATTTCTGCACGTGCAATCCGGTTCCCATGACAACATAGGTATTTTTCTCTTGCCCACCACGTGACTCAAGTCAGAACCAATTTCAAGGAGAGAGTTTAAACCGCCCTCTTAAAGTCTCAAATTATATCGGCCAACAGGTGACCTGTCTGTCCTTTAAGCGTGATTTTCAGATGTGCTTTTTGTGTTGGTGGCACATGCACACGCGTTAGAGGGGAGCTTAAACGCAGTTTCCCCGCAATCTCGCCATATCCTTTGATATCCTATAATGACGCGCACATCTGCGGTTTGATTACAACGCATGCTTACCTCATCTTCTTCTGATATCCGCTTGGATGAAATAAGAATGTTTATCTTCCCAGTCTCTTTTATTGAAACAAAATCCGGATTTGGCAGCAGCTGAAGCGATTCTATACGTTTTTATAAAAATTAAAAAAAAAAAAAAAAAAAAAGAAAAGAAAAGAAAAAAACCAGCGATGCTACCGGAGAAGTCTGCAGCCGCCTGGATGTGCAGATGTTCGGGGTAGAAAAGGCGGCAGGGTATGAGAAAATGCTACACGAAGGCCCACAGTTTTCAGGTCTGGCTCTTACAAAAATGATACTTCCCCTGCTGCGTTCTCTGTCCGGCGGCGGGTGGGGGTCTGGGGGCCACCTCAGAGGGCGGCACGCCGCTGTCCGCAGGACGAGGAGCCGGGCGGAGAGCCTGACAGCCTGGACTTCTGAGGTGCCATCTTTTCTCCCTGTAACCACTGGGAGGCTGGAGAGAGAGAGAGAGAGAGAGAGAGAGAGAGAGAGAGAGAGAGAGAGAGAGAGAGAGAGAGAGAGACGAGAGAGAGAGAGAGAGAGAGAGAGAGAGACAGAGAGAGAGAGAGAGAGAGAGATGTTTCCTGCACAGCAGCGTCCTCTACCTGTAGAGCTGTGTAAGGCTCTCGTTTTAAAGAAAAAGTCGCGACAAAGGCCCAGTAACTCTTACTTTGTGTAAGAGGAAATATAAAAAAATATAGATATTAAATACTTCGCTTAAAGGCAACACATATGACAATCTTGTAAATATGACTCGAAATTAGGCACCACGATTTGAGGATTGCAGATTTTAAGTCCCAGCTGAAATAAACTGAATATTATCATTTTAAAAAATGTCTTTGGTTTGGCCTGTTTGGGACCCCTTATTGAAGCTAAAAACATGCACATGCGCTCGCACACACCTGTCCGGGGAGAATGGGCCAACTAACATCTGTTTCTCTCTACATCAGACTCAAATACCCAGTGGGCCAAAATTCAAAACTGGGACAAAGTCACAGGCCAACATTGATATTTATTGAAAAAAATCTTCCTCCAGCTATAAAAGGGAACCTTTTGATATGGACCCAAACTAGTTTTGCTCAACAACTGAACATGGAACAAGCAAAGCTTAACACAATACATTATATATAATTTATTATTGCACACATGCAAAATCGAAATTCAAATTAAAAAAACACATCACGGGCAGTCATTGTTTCTCTTTTAAATTTCAACATTAATCTTTTGCTGTTTTAAGTTAATGTAATGTAAATGTAATGCCTTTTTATCTCTTCTACTTTCTGGCACCTTTGAGTCATTTCCAGGTGCTTGTGCTTGTCTTTGTGTTGCGTTTTATAGTGTCATCTGTTGTTGTTCTCCTTGTAATGCACATTGGCTCCACATACAAGACAGACAGGTCCGTCTACATATCTAAACAGATATTCTGCCTCCTACCTGTTCAGAAAGGTCCTATTTTCTGCCTTTCCTTTAATCATTTTTCAGAGGGGTAGTGCCAGAATTAGCATTAGCATATAAAGTCGCTATGATTACTTTCTCTTTCTTGGTGGTTGGCAAGCCACATATTGGTGCATTACCACCACCAGCTGATGTAGCGTAGATTTTCACACCAAAACACCAGCAGAGCATTCTGGTATTTGTAGTATTAGCACAAGCGCTTTAAGCGATAATACCAGCGGGCCAGCTCTAATAGTCAATTGGTATGGCTTCGCGGGCCAAATATAATTACATTATGGGCCAAATTTGAACCACGGGCCAGAGTTTGACACCTATGCTCTACATTATCCAGGTGCTGCTTTGGGCAGCACTCACGCTGCACTCACACTTAGAATTTTTGGTATTAATCATAAGGAAATCAGTTTATAAATGTGAAAACAAGATGCTGCTGTGGACACAATTTTACCTCAAGATTTTTAAAAACCTTTTATAGGCAACATGTGTGAGGTTTTTTTTATGTGTTTACAGTGTTAAACAGAGCTTTCCTAGCATCACAATTCAAATTTCCCAGTTTTGGACCAAACCGTGTTTACGCTTGTCCCAGTGCAGTACCATAAGCTCACCAAAGGGAGCGCTCTAACACCCGAATTCATCTCAGGTTTAATTGAAACTCCCTGTCAAAGTTTATTGCTGATGAGGTTCTTCGTGCTGCTTTTTTACTATTTGTTTTTTCGGGTGATACTTGAAAGTTGACATTTGACTTGGTTACTACCGTTCACTCTAGTTGTAGGTGCTCATCACACCTGAGGACACCTGAGGTAATTTATCCACAAAAGGCCGACAGTGCCTCTAAATTCAAGGATACGCTGTTTATTATTCCAATGAAAGGACCGTGTGTGACGATAAGACAGATGTGCTGAATCAGAGCGAGCGCATCAATCAGAGTCAGATGTCAAGGGTCACCTCAGTAAGTGTTTATTGGTTATTCTAGAATGAACCTGCTTCTGCTACATGGTGCAACTAACATATGCAGGAAGTGGAAAACCAAACACTGACAAATAAACTACAAACAGCACACGACACAGGATCTGGGACACATGGAGCGTGGGTTTCCTCTGCAATCACACAGCCAACGTGCAACAAAGTCTACAGACGTGAATTAAAACCTTACAAAGTTTGGAAGACCATCCTCAAAATGATAAGTTATCATGGAAAAACACAACCGAAGTTGAGAGTTTGGGTTTAATTGGTGACAGGAGGATTGCTCAGTAGCAAATCTGAAAGTACTGGCTGGGGGATTTGACGGGGCTCTTGTACAAACAGTCGTCCTGCACCGTGTGCTGGCTGTTGGTGGTTTTTTTCAGGTTCAATGAGAACGACGGTGGCGTCTTCCTCCCCTGCGGCTTGCTGCCTCCCTTAGCATGGGGGTTGGCCGTGGACCCGCTGCTGGTGGGCACCCTCGCCGCCAATTTGGCGTCTTCAGAAGACCCAGTCTTTCTTGTGAGGGGGCTCAGATAGATCTGCATAGTCACTAAGTGAAGTGGTGAAGTGAGGTTAGGAGGTTGAGTGGAGAGCGAATGGAAAGATGCATGGAGAGGGCGGAGAAAGAAAGAGAGGGATGAGGGGAGAGGAAAGGCATACAGGTCATGGTGAGATGTGGAAAAGAATGAAGGATGGACAAAATAACAGCTCAAAACGCAATACCTTCCACTTTTAATCAAACATCTTTGTGAATTCTAGATGATAAAAAAGCTTAAAATGAAGAGCAGCCTATTTTAGTCCTTAAAAACAATTTAATCACTGTCTAAACTGTCAACGTTAAACGTTATTTTCAAGGTTTCACAGGCCATTTCTTAAATGTTGATGATGAAGGGACGAATCCTACCTTTGCAGTGTGTTACACGTCTTGACCCTACGGGACAGAAAACACAAGAGACAAGCAGCAATCAGTCATTTTCCTGTTTTCCCTTTTCCTTATCTGCCTACAGTCTTATTATAGCATCTTAGTCAGCGCATGTTTCACATTCCAGCCAGTTTTGATCTGGAAATAAAGGCAGGAAAGAGGGAGCACGTACGTACCCACAGAAACCGCAGCCTCCTTGGACTTGTTGCTGTTTGAAACAGGAAGAGATGTCAGTTAATGTAAATAAACGTGGTGATATGACTGGAAATGTGAGCAGCCAGCCAATAGACCCAGCTGGATGTGCTGGGACATGAGGAATAGTGGTTCAAAAATACAGTGGAGAACATTCTTACCCTTCCTCTGGTTTCTTACTGGCTGATGAGGTGGGTCTTGATTTAGTGCTCTTACATGGACTGTCCTTCACACTCCCCAGTGGGCTCTTTCCACCACTGGAAAGGGGAAAACAAGCCATGATCACCTGGATTTTAGTTTTAAAAGTTTCAGCTGTGATGCATTCAGAAGTCTAAATCAACACACTTTTGTTTCCTGTGAGTTTTGGACCTGCAGGACCATAAGGACCGTTTAAGGACCGTTAATTTTGTTGGCGAAATTAACATTTCAGCATATTATTTAAAGTTTTATCAACAGGGAAAAACGTCTATGTTCCGGTCCGATTAGGAGCTGCACCACTCTTGCTAATGGTGGCAGTAATTATAGCAATGATGCTGACAGTGACCAGAGCTTTATTCCTCTTGGTTCACGTATATCGGCCTCGTTCCGGATAGAGAAACAGCACATTAAGATGCCGCAGAGAAAAACCATTATTCTCTCTGACTAATGCGCTCTGATGGCAGGATCATTTGGCAGGTAATTGAGAGGAAGACGTCAGCACAGAACGGTGGAGAGCGCATTGTGCGGAAATAGGGGCAGATTCTGAAATAACTGGGCGTTCATGAACAATATTTCAGGGATTATTGCTTTTGCACATTAGATAAATGAAGCCTAAGCGCTGCTTCATTCGAACAATTTTCCAATTTTAAAGAAAACTGGTGCGTGTTAGACTAATTTTCCTCTAATGAGGAACAGTGTTTTTATTATTTTTGGACAAATGCCGGATAGACTCTCAGAATCCGGATGAACACACCTCTCGTTGGCTTCTTTGAACTGCAATAATGTACCTGCGAGGTGGCGTCGGGCTGTAGTTCCTCGACGTGGCGCTAGAGGGCAGCGTGGAGCTCTTTTTCAGGTAGGCGCTGGAGGTGCCCATGGGGGGTCTGGAGGGCAGCGCCAGAGATACGGGCCGAGCTGCAGGGAGAGCTGCATCAGTCAAGTTACTGTAAGTACTTTATTACATTTAACAGGTATTTGGATCTTTGAGTATTCTTTCCTTTCTATGTTGGGGGCAATATTAGTTACAATATTTATATTCTATTGTTAGGGAAAAATCAAACTGACTTTTAAACTATACCCTTCCTGTAGTCAATGGGGACATTTTTAGCTTAAAAATTTGGAAGAATTTAGAATTTATTGATTGAAATCATAATTTGAGGAAGAGATGTGGAGAATTAAATTAAAATTTGAGAGAAAAATGGTCAATCTTACAGAGATCTCTTTTGATTTTTAAATATAAGATGTGAGGCTTGTTTAGGAAAGTATTTAAGTTCTGACTTTTTCCTTGGTATATTTTGACAGAGGCTTGCAAAACAAAATGATTATTTTGGCAGAAAAAATATGAATTTGTTTGGTACATACAATTTACCTTTTTACACAGTACATAAGAGAATTAGAGTGAATCTGATCATTTATCACTTTTCACCTTACAACTTAAACCAATTATATTAGGAAAACACAACATAAAGCAACCAACTTAATCAATATCAATCAATCAGGTATGTGCAGATGTAAGCAATTATCTGTTCACCTTTAGCTCCTGTTGGTCTCCTGCCTGTTGCCGTGGCAGCAGCAGCTTGGTGTTCCTCTGAAATGTTGAGCCTTTTCAGCACGTCTGCCAGGGCCATCTTCAGCAGCTGGATCTCATCCTCCTGCATCTGCATCCGCTGCTCCAAATAGGTCAGCCGGTCGGCCACGTCCAGGCCGCTGGTGGCGGAGCTGCGGTCATCTGAAGATGTAATTGAAAACAGGAAGAGAAAGCTCTTTAAGCATCTCCCTCGTTGCCTGCACGGGGAGGGGGGGTCAAGCTAATGAGGTCAGAGCACAGCTGGACACAGCAGATCATCCGTGGTGACATCACACAGCAGCATGTAAACAAAACATCTAAAACACTCCCAACTACATGATATCTGATCTTCTCCTGTGCTGTTATCCCCAAAAATTCACAAGGTGATACCGTGAGAGGCGCTGGACACCGACGAGGATTCCCTGCGCCCCTGCTGACCAGGGGGGCCTTCCTCTGTCCCGGAGGTCTTTCTTTTCTTCCTCTCCTCCCTGGAACACACTCTCTTTCCCTTTGTACCGCTCGGATACGCCGGATCTCCTTCCATCTGATCCACTGGCTGGTTTCTACTAAGATCTCATCTCTGTCGCCTCATGTGGGTCAGGGACAAACACACACAGGTTCTCCGGAGTTTTTCCTCTGCTCACATCAGCTGAGTAGCAGGAGATGTTTGGATCCTCTCACGTCCGACGCCGTGATGAGTATAACAGCATTTAAAGCTCTTTCAGGGTGTGTCAAGGTGGGGAGGGGGGATGGGTGGGGTTGAAAGTGCTTAAAACCTCAGCCATCGTCCAATTCAACCTAAATTGTCTCTATCTGTGTGTGTGTGTGTGTGTGTGTGTGTGTGTGTGTGTGTGTGTGTGTGTGTGTGTGTGTGTGCGTGTGTAGTACAGCGATAATCCCTCAGACTGAGCCTATTTGACCCCGCCCACACACACATAAACCCCACGTCAATACGAGAGATGGAATCCGGGAAAGAAAACAGCAGGAATAAACTGGAAAATGTGGTGTGTGTGTGTGTGTGTTCTTTTTTTGTGGTAAACAACCTACAACGTCCCAAAGGTCACGGCATAGGTGCCATCCAGAAAGAGGGTGGCTAAAATGTGATGCACCAATTCTTGGCTTTTAAATTTCTATAACAAAAACACATCGTTTTGGCTTCTAACTTCAATATTCGAGGATTTCTGGAAAATTGTGGCTTCAGCCTTGATTATCTGAGAGTAAGAAGGTTAAAAACTCTGCAGTTTTGGTTCAAGGAAACACATTTTATCCCCGGACATGTGGTTTTTCACCTCTCAGCAGTAATCATTGGCTGTAATCTGTCTCTCGTGGAGGGTTGTGACTCGTGCACGTCTGTGATTTTCTCCTCCTCCCCTTGTTCTGACTATGACATCACCCTCATGCCACCTCCATATGGGATTGGGATTAGAATAGCACATAATCCCGGCGCTGTAAAAGGGAATTAGCAGCCCAGAGCTCAATCTCTGCACAAACTCAGCCACACAAAGACCAGGCAGGCTCCCTGCTGCTGCCAACACACGTGCACGAAGTCAGTGTCCTGCCTCAGATTACTCCATCTATCGCAGTCTCTCTCTCACACACACACATATACTGTATATACTCACACACACAAACACTGCCTGGAGCGTGTTAACAGCTTTGAAAATCACATGCCTTCAAGGCGTAATCAGAATGACGAGGATGAGGGTGCCTTAATCTGCGTTTGCAGATGTAGTTGCTTGAATGAAGAGCATCTGTCTGCTTGTGCCGGCAGAGTAAAGGTCACATGTGTGCATTAATGCAGAGGGACACGGTGGGGAAGAGCATCTCATTAACTGCCAGTAAGCGTCTGAGCACTGGAGAGTACTGCTACATTTCATTTACTTGTTAAAATGAAAGAATCCAGAGGCCGAGAAGTAGAAATCGGTCTTTTTCCTTCTGACATTGTTCAGATTACGCAACAAAATAAAGTTTTCTGCCAACCGGATTCAGGAGGGCTCTAAATTTAGATTTGATCTAAACAGGCAGAATAATGTTTCACACAGCAGGCAAATGTAAGCGACATGTAGTCACTCAACTAATGCCAGAACATGTTATATAATTAACATTCAAACACTTATAGCCATTACGGGATACATTGTGGGAAGTTGGCGAGGTTCAGTCGGCAATCTGATGGCTAGTGTGGTGTTTGTTTCCTGCTTCGGATGAACAGAGCTTGCAAATAATGATTCTTTTCCATCATCAATCAAAACAAGGATCTGAAATCAAAGCCGACACCACAGGGAACAAATAGCCTGACATGTGAGCCTTTACCTGGTAATCCTATTTTTGTTATCGACTCTTCTCTACCTGTTATGAAGTCAGCGTCGGGGGCCAGCAGTGAGTCGCTGTGGTAGGTTTCCCTCAGCGATGGCCTCCTCAGCAGGCCCTGGTCCGTCTCTTCCATTCCCAGGCCGTGATCCACCAGCTCCTCCATGTGTGCGTCCCCCTCCGGCGAGGCTGCTGCCATTCCCCCGACTGTCCTGGTGCGTCAGTGTGTCTCCGTCACCATAGGCTGCCACCTCTCGCTTTGTCCCCCTCTCGCACTCTCCTGAAGAACAGTGAAGAGTGCCTGGAGGGTGAAGGGAGACGGTGATGTCACTCTGAGGACAGATTAAGCGCCTGATAAGCCATCTGAAGCTCAGTTAGAGGACAGGACTTGGAGTGACTCTCAGTTTTCTGTGCCAGATTACAGTCTGTAGATGGTTCTTAGGAAGGTCTTCAGAAGAACTTCATGAAAATCAAGTCCCACTTATTGCTGCGTGCAAAATGCTGCTCCTTAAAAGACAAACGGTTATTTACCCAGACAAAAGGAAAACAGAGCAGCAGGCTGGAAACTTGCTGTTGCAGGCAGAGTTGGAGATGTGCACACATCACGCACCTGAAAAGAGCTTACATCAGGCCCCGATGCAGCGCGAGGACGCCGAGACTCCGAGATTAGGGAGGACAACGTGATTAATTACAGTCATCAAGAGGACAATAAGCTGGACATGGTAATTAGACCAATATGGAAAGACAACAGGAGCAGATGAAAAGCCAGTTAGGTGATTGTGCCCCCCCGTTTCCTGATCTAAGCTGCCTTTCTGCCTATTTTGCATTTGCTGGATTGATTCTGTTGTGCAGCAGATGCTTCTGTTTGCTGACTGTCAAAGTTTTCGTGTAAGCAAAGTCTGAAATATTATAGATATAGATAGATAGATAGATAGATAGATAGATAGATAGATAGATAGATAGATAGATAGATAGATAGATAGATAGATAGATAGATAGATAGATAAAAGCAGAAGTGCTAGATTTGCTCTTTTCATGAAAGAGGAGCAGGCTTTTCATGTTTTCGTGTGTCTATGTGCCTTTTCTGTCTTTTTTGATTCAAAACAGTTATCAAATCCAACTCTCATCCACACTGCAGCAGTCGTGGGGCAGAAGTCAGAGGTCAAAGTTACCTGTATACAAGCCACCATCTGCTTCTAAGGCCTTGTGTGATGGCTAAAGGCCACACAAGACTCTGACAAGGACATTTGGGGGAGAAGGAAAAAAAACAGAGGAAGGGGAGAAAGTTCAAACCTGTTTCCTCTCCGAGACAAATCAGTGTGAAAAGGTCAAAAGCGTGACCCTGACCTTTGGGACCGAGGGCTCACTACCGACCTCGTGTGGAGATTGTCCGCAGTTACATTAGTTTAAAGCAGAAAAAACTAAATCAGATAGATATTGTTCTTAATTTCAGGTACTTCAGTACTAGACGTGTCTTTGGAAACGGGGAATTATTTTCAGGCATTTGCCATAAGTAGAGCAGAGAAAGGGCAGAGGTTGAATATTTTCATTTCATTTTCATTTTACTCTGAGAATTCTCAGTTGTCTTTTTTCCTTTCGTTCAAGGTAAAATGATGCATTATACAAAATTAATCTATTCATGGGAGGCCCAGAGGCCATTAACAAGAAGGTTTTGATTTTAGATTTTATATTTCCAGAATATCAATTCCAATAGATCTTTTTTAAAAAGGAAAAATTGCTTTTCTACAAGGTGAAATAAAAAGCCACACGATGGATTTTCACAAAGGACTTTCAATTTATAAATATTCTCTTAATTAAACATTAAATCAGGGATGTTATACATTTCTTCCAAAAAAGAAAAATCCCCCAGATTTTCCAGAAAGTGTGACAAAGTGACAATAATCGGGTACACACATCGCTTCTATCCTCAAAAAATATCTAGATTTTTTAGACTATCCCATTTTCTTCTAAAATATATCAAAATATATGATGACAAGCATCCGAACAGACTGCACAGAAAGCATAAATTTGTGGGTTGCTTTCGTTTTGCCACATCACTGAGCGAGTAAACTTCCTGTATGACATCACTGATAGTTTCACCCATTCTGGACACCCCGCAGACCTCTCCCAAGTACCGGCAATGCCTCATCGCCATGGTAACAGAGGATGCAACTGCCTTCATGCAAAGCTGCTGGGAAATTAAGTCACATAAATAATAACATCTAATCTACTCATGCTTTTTTCTGCAGGCCTGACGGCAGCACTTGGGAGAGTGACTCATGGCGACTCCTTCTCTAAGTGTTCTTCGGCCCCGTTTCCAGGAACCTTCTGCGTTGATCTCAGTCACCATAAGGGATGCGAGAGTAGATGACATGGAGAGGAAAGTGCTGGAAGGCAACCACGGCAGCTTTCAGCAGACACAAAAGAGTTCTGCCCTCTAGGGGACAGAGATCAACATGCGCATTTGGAAGAATGACGGTGGCTGGCTAATGGTGGGAGAGGGGCTAATCCTGATTCCAATCTGCTTCTTACATAGAAATGCACGTCATTGTGGCTCTTTGTCCAAAATCCCAATCAGTGACGGTACAGAGGTGGTATTAGCTTTGCATGATGGGTCATCTGCACATCAGTATCGCACCTTTACTGCGGACTGACGACACAACACCAAAGCGAAGGTCGGGTGCTAGAGTGGCCTGCCTGCAGGCCTAAAGGGTCACCCACTGAAAGTGGGTAGTTACAAAGCATCAACATTTGGGGAAGTGATTAGACTGGGGTGCAGAGGACGTCCCGTCCTGTCCCGGCACCACCTTGTCCATCTCTCTCCAAATAGAATAGATCAATAGACTCTCAGGTGACCACGCCATTCTCCCAAACATCCTGCTTAAGCTTAATGTGGTGGAGTTTTGGAATCAGAAGAAGTTTAGATGGTTCCACAGTCTGTCAGAGTGTGCTTTGGTCTGCCCCCCCATCTACGCCAAAATGATATAAAATAACATTTACATCTCACTCATTTCATTTCTAGACTCACAAATAAAGAACAATTCTGTCCTGAAGCACAAACAGGATATATTTAATCAATTACAGTATTTCCAAATAAGTTAAATTGAAATCTTAATATAACATATTGTTTACTCCATTTAAATATTCTTTTTTGTCTTACTTTAAATATAATTATTACAGATCTTGCAAAAATACTACACTGTGCATTGGCTGTCAGTTTGTTAAAGAGTGCCCGGTGCTTCCTGGGTTCAGATATGTGCACTTCATCATTAGCAACGGCCTCGGAGGGAGATTCTCGCTACTCGCTCATCGGCGACCTCGGGTCACATGATGCCGTTGAGTCCCCCCATTTTGGTCAAAACTCAATTAAATGCTGCAATGACTAAACTGGTTTGAAAACAAAATATAACTGATGCATATTACTTTCTTAATTTGTTACGTTCATTTTCCAAAAATAGTCTAAAAATATATTGCATATGCCTTCTTAGGAAATTGACATAATAAAATAGTCTGACTAAGGAAAAAGTGTAAAGTAGGAGAATATATATCTTCAAGAAACAAAAACCCAGGCGATCAGGTTTGATCTGGGCTCGGAGTCGTGCTGCTCAGAGAAAATGGCTTTTAGGGTTGTTTTGCGTATCATCCAATGTTGAAACTGTGTAGGAAAGCAATCGGGTACTCTTTATGCTTTTTTAAACAGAACAAAAAAAATGTACACACACTCGCTGGCACTACTTGTTTTCTAACACTTGTAGGTTAAAAGGCAAAAAATTGAGGGCACGGTCTGAAACTCCAGTACAACTCGAGTAAGTGTCGAACACGCTCCCACGCATTCCCCGCAAACGCCCTCCCCTCCTTCAAAAACACGACTGGCGTGGCGCTACGTTTGTCCACACGGCCTCCGTCAGGCGACCTTCCTCAAATCTAATCACTAACAGTGTGGATACATACATATATAGTATATTTATATGCCAGCGCAGATTGTAAATCAAATGGAATGACTCTGGGAATATATAGCATATGTATTATATATTCCATATGATTGTGCACCAGGTCCCATGACCAACATGTCGGTCAATTTGTCTACTGTTGAGAGAATAAAAATATACAGTCTGCAATGACAAAAGCAGCCAGTTTCCTTATTGTTTCCTTTTCCTCTACAGAAAACACACACACACGCACACGCACACACATACAGGTTCATGCGGGCACACACACAGAGAAAACTTTAATTAATCAAGGGAAGGATTAGTGCAATATTCTAAGGGAACAAGGGCAGAAGTGCTGACAAACAGAAAAGAGAAAGAGAGGAGACGAGGGCTCTGGCTTTAAACCTTTGGTTTGTCTTTGGGGAGTTGAGAGGAAGAATATGATGAAATTAGGTTTAGATGAGATCAACAGGTTGACATTATTGAGAGCGCGAACAAGAGAATAAACATTAGAGCTCTAACAATGACAAGAGCCTGTTAAAGCCCCCTGGTGGTCAACTTGATTATAGATCTCCCAATAATTTGTATGAGTGAAAATATGGAAAGCTAGTTGCTGCTGTGCACGATGCCACAGATCCTTTCAGCGCATGAAACGATGTGGGGTTTAAAGAAACTACTACGTTGTCGCGTATTAAACTTTTTGTGTTTCCCAACATTAAGACCAGCCACTAGAGGGTGTGTATCGGCCCGCGTTGGCTAGTTTTAAGTAGGACATTTAAGCATTTTTAAGGGGTATTTTTGACAAAAGCATTCAATTAAATCATAACAGAGAGCATTAGGTATTAGACTGTGTTTCTGCACACACGACATCATCGGTGCTACATGAGTGCATTGTTTTTAGGAGGAAGTCGCACCATGTCAACCATCCATGTCAATGCCTGTTTTTTCCACTATATTAGAATAAATCCAATTTATTTGTTCAAGCATTTGCAGGCCTCAGCTTTAAATCAATCAAGATCGGACTATAAGAGATAACTGAAGCGACAGATCACACCCATAAGCTGGCTGTTTAGTCACAGACACGAGCAACGATGAGATAATAAAAAGGGAAATTGACATAAGACTGCTGACTGATCGTTACATAATTACAGGCCTTTAGAAGAAGCTGTGTTGGTTTGGAATTCCAGAATTCTTTGTCATGTGTATCTTCACCCTGCTTTACAGTTACGTTTGGTATGAAAACGCATCATTTGTGCGTCGCGTCGATCAGAAGAAGAGATGACGAGTGGGAGAGGGAAGCGCTGCCTCCTCTAAAGCTGTTTGTTTGGTCTGATTGCCTGAAAGCCTCCTAAAGAACCATCGCGCGTACCCACATTAATCCATTTACAGTGACAATACGCACACACAAACTCTCCACTCGTGCATTCACGCGCACAAACAAAAACACACTAAGTGGAACAAACTCAGATCAGGAGGACTGAGACGACACCGTCGATTAGCTGCTCTTTCACCCCGGCAGGGTGAGTGCCGTTTACACTGAGCTGACAGCGCAGGCTTGTGTTCCTGGGGAAGCACAGGCACTAGGTTACAAATCAAACAACCATGATTGTTGTGCTAAGATGCTCTGGGGTGACAAGATCCCGACAGCAGCCCAGTTCAGACTGGGGCTCAGTATTCCTTGGGCACAGGAGCCATATGATGAACTCTCACTTCCTCTTGCCTCCAAACTGGGAAATACAGCTGCTCTGACTGAGATCTGCCTCCGCGTAGTCATGTGACTGTGCTTCATGAAGTCCAACACGCCCCCTGTCTTCTCCTCACAAGGGTCACCAGCAGAAAAGACAAGGATTTAATCCTTCAGCAACCCCCACCCTTCCTGACCCCGCCCACCACTGTCCGGAGGGTCTGTGCCGATTTAAGATTCATTCACGGACCGCTGACACGCCTCCTCTTCGCCGCCCTCTACTGCAGGTTCTTCAGGATGCGGCCGTAGCGGAAGTCGTAGACGTGGCGGCAGAGGTAGACCAGCTCGGGGTCGACGTCTGTGGGCACGCAGCGGTGGAAAGGAGGGGTGAAGTCGGGACGACAGGGAACCATGCTGGCGCTGCCAGGAGGGGCATGTTCGGCCCGCCGCTTCACCAAGGCACAAAATCTAAGTAGGAAGAGGATTCAAACGACATGTGAACTTGTTTGTAATAAAAAAATCAGCAAGAAATTCCTCCACAGGCGTCAGACGCTGAGGTGTTAATGAAACCAAACAACGCCAACCCCCACTTAAACACACTCCCTTTTAACTGCCGGTGTGTACTTCTGCGTGCGCTCGCTTACCTACAGTACTGAGCGAGTGGTAGAACGTAGCATCTGTCTTCTATGCAGGCCACACTATTTTCATCCTGATGCCGAGAGGCGAAAATCTCATTCTGAAATCACAGTGGGTGTACAAGCGATTTGCATTAGAATGGAATCAATAGAGACAAAAACTTTTCAATGCCGAGTGTTGTGACAAAAAAACCTCTACTCGTCTCAGCACTTACTAAATGTCAATTATGGAGGAAAACGTGAGTAATATTCTAGCATGTGTGCTAACTGAGAGGGGGACTATTGAGAACTCTATAAAATATCACCACTTTTGTATTTTATTGATGCTAACAGTAGCTATACACAGTAGCTACTGGTTTCTTGGGCATGTGGATTTGTTGTTGCGGCACTACAAACCACACTTGATATATGTAGCTGCTACACTATTAAGAGGAAACACCCAGATGTGTCAAATAATGTTGCTTTGTGTCAGTTTCCTTCTAATCATGTAATCGTGGCCTCAGTTCTTTAAAGCCTCACCTCGCAGTGTGTGCTGGGATCTCTGCCTCCCTGTGTGTGCTCAGGCCGGTAGTACCAGAAAAGGCTCATCATCAGCTCTCCTGAGGAGGCAAATTAGAACACGCACACACACACACTCACAGGTAAACAATCTCAGCCCCTTCTTGTCCACTTAGATGTATTTATTCATGGTCCCTCTCCTCCTCTTCCACAGTCTAGTACCTGTTTTAGGGTCCTCCCACAGTGCTGATATCTTGGCGACATATGGGAGTGTTTTCTTCCTGGGGCCGGATCGCAGCAGCACAGTGTCCCTGACGCGGATCACTTCGCCGTCCCTCTCGACGCCTTCGTAACACTGCCGCAGGGCCAGCTCATCCTCTCCCTGACAGACGCACGCCAACAAGGACGGATTCAATTCTCATTAAAATGGAATTTGTTCAGTTAAGTTATGTGGTGGAAAAAAGCTGACAAATAACCTACCGCGATAAAGACCTCCCTCTCCGTAGGTGTTCCTACTGCCCGCCAGCCATTTGTGGCACGCCTGCGGCTCATTCGCTTCTGTTTGGCGTTGCTCAAACTTGGCAGGGGCAGCGGCTGTTTCTGAGGCAACCGTGTGTGGCCTGTGGACGGGGAGCTGTTTGAGGATTTGCTGCTTTTGGGGCATTCTCTGGCTACCTTTAATCTATCCTGGGGCTGGTCTCGCCCTGAAAGAGGGGTGAACGGGTGGGGTTTGGTCTGAGTGGAGGTGGGCAGGGGGCATTTAGACCCAGGGGTGACCATAAGGGAGGGGCTGAGCTCACCCTGAGTGGAGGAGTAACCCTCTGCAAAGGAAAGAATACACAATACAGCAAAAAGGATCAGATTTGCACCTAACGACAGATAATTGCTAAGTAATTAAGCACAATTTAAATTTAGATCCTCAAGGTTCCTGATTTTATGCGCACACAAAAACCCACATCAACAAGGAGCTCTCTCACTGGTTGGAGCACACAAATAGCTTGAGGCCACCATTTAACAACATAGAAAGCTTTATGCCTGAATGATAAACTGATCCCAGTAGAACACTGGGATAATACATTCTTTCATACTGGAGGCCACACAAACTGGGGTTAAAGGTGGAGCTCGTAATTGTGTAGAAATTTGGTTGATATCTGAATCACACACCGTCGCTTTCTTCAATGTCCTACAAGATTCTGGCTGGAAGTGACCTTAAGTCTTAGTTTGTTTATTTCTTTGTGGCGTACCTGTCTCACCACACCCTGAAAGTTAGATGCTTACCTATTTTTCTCCCCAAACTCACCTGTTTTAATGTTGTGTGTACATCCAGTGCATCCGGGACTAAAAGAGCACCCCCTACTGGTGACGGGAGGCATGGCTCTGTAGGTGTAACCACTGATCCCACAGGAGTCACCGTAACAAGGCGATGTCACCGAGTTGCAGAAGGCGGGGTGTGCCAGTTGTGAGGTGTGGGACATCTGCGGACCGAGAAGCTTGGACCCAGTCATCCGACTGGGACACAAACCAGACGGTGCAAAGTTAAGAGAGCGCGAGGCCAGACTCGCAGACGCCGTTCCAGCGTGTGTGGGGTGGGCGATGTGCACGTAATAACTGGAGAAGCAGTGATCAGCGGTGCAGAGGCAGGGGTGGGGGCTGAGGGTCAGAGCTGTATGCGGATGGGAATGCGTCAGTGATGGTGTGGATACGAGGCACTCGCGCTTGACCGGGGGCATGGCTTGATCGTCTGATTCCCTGTAGGGCTGCTGGCCAAGGAAGAAGGCCAAGCGGTGGCAGTATTCCACCGAACCGTCTGTTGGACAGCAGTAGTATGGGCTCAGGTCTGTCTCCAGCTGCTCCTCCTTCACTTGCTTCAGTGGATACGCCAGCATGCGTGACTGGTAGCCTGGTTTGGTCAGCCGATGTGCGCAGTTAGTCGTGTCCCATTCCACTTTGGGCTCGAAATCTGCCTTCTTTTTGCAGGCCGTGCAGCCACTGTGAGCGTGAGGGGCCTTTCTCCCTTTCTGCTTGTGTGAGTGCCCCTTCTGTTTGAGTTTGACTCTGGAGGGCTGTTTTGGGTTCGAGACGGCAGCTGAAGCTTTGCAGTCTGACGTGACGGTCGCTGTGGGTGCAGGCTTGACTCTCTGCTTACTGGTTGCGGAGGAGCTGGTTAACTTCAGCAGGGCTGCAGCGTTGAGTCCAGCCAACCTTCTCGGGGCAGGGGCATCTAGATTCTCCAGACTCATCCCTTTTCTCTCCTCACGAACATTCGAGGCCCTCTTGGCTTGCTTAGAGGTGTGGCACGGCACAAGTTTGTGAGAGGTGGAGTTTTTCATACCTCCTCGAGGCACCTTCAGACCAGCAGAGACACCACTCCTGCCTGGATCCGGATCCACGGTGATCTGCATATTCATCGGATCTTCTTGTCTCCGAGCCTGTTTGGCTGCTGGCTGAGGGTCGCTAGCTCTTTCCAGCAGCAGGCTGTTCACTGCCTCAGCATTTAGAGACGCCAGCCTGCGTTTACGGGGCTGCGGGACGAGGCTGAACCCTGCGTGACCTGGAGTGTTTGATTTTGATTTCGTCTTTGTTAACGACCTCTCCTCTTTTCGTTCGCGGATTTTTCCTTTTTTAGGTTTGGATTTGTGGGATAAATGTCGCCGCTGCTCCTTTCGCCCCTTTCTTTCAGAGCTGCCCTTTTCGCGGACACTTTCCTCCAAACGGGTGAGGAGGACATGGCAGCTGAGGCCCTCCCCATCTGAAGCGCCTGCCCTCCCCCTTAAAGGATACAGCTTGCGGTCCCGTTTCTTGTCACGCTTCTGGCTGAGTTTTTTGTGCTCCTTTGACTTTTCTGTTGTTCCCCTTTTGTCATTCATCCTCTTGGCTGGATTCTTCTTCGGTTTGAAGACCTCATTTATCTTTTTTGTCCTCCCGAATCGCAGAGAGCGCTCAAGCTGGGTGCCCCCCATAGTGCCACCATGTGGCCAGAGAGCGCGGTTACTCCACCACTCGACACCACTGTTGCTCTCCCTGGGGGAAATGGCTTTTCTGGCTTGAGGCATCACATGCTTCTAGTCAAGGCCTACAAAGAAGAAATGTACAAGAAGGGAAAATTACAGCACTCATATTGGTCACCTTTGCTGTACTTGATTGTCATTGTCATCTTGGAGTCTTTTCCTGAGTCCCTTTTGTGCACAGGAACCACTATTTAGAAAACTTGCCCCAGCAGCTGCATGGACAACATCTGTCAAGGTTGTGAACTCTGGATTTCTTTGGCGAATCAAATGCATTTTCTTCGCCACCCAGCACAATAATGAACATGTATAGCTGGAGAGGGGCCGTAAAAGTGCATAAAGCTGTCGTACTATGGCAAAAAATAAACACGGTGCATACATGAATGCAAGTGTGCTTCATAAAGACTCGGTGACGGGTACATTCAGCTGAATGGTTTGGTGATCAAGCGAATGCATAGGGTATGATCATATGGTGAGCTCCAGCTGTACGCTCATGTCTCTTTATGCAGCACAGAGGAAACCGATGCCCTCTGTAATTTGCTCACTGAGCGCGCCGTCTTATCAATGTGTGAACAGAGCTTGCAATTAACGGCTTGTTAAAGGACTGTTTAGCACAAATGTTTAGTTTGAAGGGAAAACGCCGAAAAGCCAACTGAAACACAGAGCTTAACCGAGTCAAATGGGACAAATGGGCGAGCCAAATGCCTTAAGTAGCTGAAGCAGCGAAATGTTCTCTCTATAATCTATTTCTACAGTCAGTCTCATGCACATATTTCAACCAAGATACTCAACTGTGTGAACACTGTTTCCTTTAAAATAAAATATGACTGCAAATTACACCTGAATATGCAAAATAAATGCATTTGTCTAGTTTTACATCAACTAAACGTATGTGAATGTACACCGACAGGAATGACGGGACAGGAAATCAGCAAACAAACAGCTTGAAAGTATTAAAGAATCACAAATCGAAGCAACTGTTCTTTAAATAAAACATAATTTCACTTTCTGACATCTATTTTGTCTACCTTGATGCTGTATTTTGTTTTTTTTAGTGCTCAGACTTTATAAAAGCATGAAGATGGTTTTCAGAAGCTGCTGTGAGGCAACTTTGGGAAGCGTAGGTGGGAAATAACGCAAGAAATTGTTTTATTTTTGCTCTTAAAACACAGTTTGTTCTAGTGACTCTAAGCAAGGCATTGCGCCATTATAAGGTAAAAAAAAAACCAGCTCGTCACACACAATGCTGACCATAAGATTTGTTTTCCTCTGCAGAAAACACAACAGGATGCACAAGTAATTAAGGATTTTCTTCAGTATCAAACATGTTGCACCTCAGCACAGGTGCCAAGTTAGACAAATACTGGAATATGATTGTGATGTATTAATTATCCACAATCAATTTAACCTCGTTTAAATGACTGTTTTTCCCCAGAGGCAGTTCTTCCTCATCTGACAGTCGAGCATGGTTTCAGATGTGAAGCCTGCCTGGGATGGGTTCAAATGTATTGGAAAATAAACCTTCGGAGCTTTTTCCACGCGCTGCTGCTATAGACGTTAATCTGGGCTCAGCAATTTCACATGACATAATGGCAGAGGCTGCGTATTTTTTCTGGGACCTCGCACCATTGCTGTTGGCTCTGGCACATTTGTATCACTTTCAAAAGTGCTGCGGCCCGGTCGCCATGTGTGTCTGGAGGTTGCCACTGTTTCCACCCGGCCGGACATAAACTAGTGGAAAGCCCAGCGGCTGACCTTACACTTCCTGTCGTGTCCCCCTCACATAAACATCACTCAGCTTCATCAGATAAGCAGAACACCTGATAAAAGATCTTGTGGGGTAATTCAGGGTCCATTCTGACACCAGCACCTAATAAAAGTGTTTTATCACCAGATAAATTTCCACCTAATTGTATATTGTCTGGAAATGACAAAGTTGATAAGGAGTTAATGTCCTAAAGAACAGCCTGTATCATAAAGGCGTAGGAAAAAGTTAAAGCAGCATGTTAGGAAATGAGAAACCAACATGAAGAACCCAACTCTCACATCGCCAACACGGACTCCTTGGTAACACCAGCCAGAAACAACTCAGCCACCTTCATTAAACCTCTAATTACCTAAATCCACCTGTTTTCCACACCTATTCCCTTTCCAACTTTCAACCAAGGCCGGAGCATCGACAAAAACACACCGAAGCACCTGGTTCAAGGCGATCCGACGGGCTCATGTTACTCCCATTCCTCTCGGCGCGGCTGGTGACAGCGCAGCGCGGCGCGGCGGCGTGACGCCGATGAGGTTTATGGACAAGAGATAAAAGACTGAAAGAATTTGAAAACATCGCGTTTGTCGGCGGCTGCCTTTCTTCCGAGACTTGCGCCGCAGCCGTGAGCTGGAAGAGCCAGATCCACCGATGAGACGAGGAAGCTCCGCATGCGGGCACGCCACAATAGATCCGCGGACCACATGCGTAAATTAACATTTACTGACCGAGAGAGGCGGCAGGATGGGATACAGGAGGGATCGACGTAGCCTGGCCATCTGAAGTAGCCAGTCAGGCTCTAAATATGGGCTGAGAGTAGAAAGAGGGGGGTGGACGATACACAAACACGCACACACGCCACGCAAAATAAAGGGCAGTCACCTCTGTTGAGCATATTTTCCTCACCGGAATCTTTATTAGCGACGCGGCGGCTGTTCGGATCACAGTCCTGGTGGAGACTCGGGAGGATATGGCACGTAGCAGCCAGCCCCCGTGTGTCGCTTCTGGTGCACGAAGCGAGGAAAAATGGGCTCTGCGCTCCTCCGCGAACGGCGGCTGGCCAGTCGGAGCAACTTCAAACATTCAGGGCGAAATCGCAACAGAAACCATCGGGGGTTCCTAACTTACCGCTCTCCGACTCGCTTCCTGCTGCCGGCCGCGGAACCGTCGAGCAAAATCTGCGGGGAAAGAGAGCGCAGGGTGCGGGAGGCGGGGAGGTGGGGGGAGAAACGCCGGACTGGTGCGATGGCAGAGCTCAGTAAACTGGGAGAGCTGGGGAGGAGTGGAGGAAGAGAGAGAGAGGACGGTAGCGCTGCGTGCGAGACGTGCGTTTATGTGTGTGTGTGTGTGTGTGTGCGCTTGTGCTCTTCCTGGTTGGTCATTCAATGATTTGCAAAAAAAACTCCACTTGAAGCACCGGGTGGTTCCGTCCTCCAAACGCTTATTGTGGGGAAGAATCGACAAGAAACTAATATTTCATGCAGAATCACAAGTAAGGAGAGGCTGATGTCGCAGCTAAGACAGGCAAACATCACCCTGTCAGACTGCCATGGCCAAACCACAACAGTGGAGCGTGCAGCAAACTGTAAAAACATGTCCTGTCAAAGGGAAAAATAGAAAACTGGCGTCTGAATTTATGGTCAGCGACACAAATGTTGGAATTGAACTTAAATCACCCAGAACCTTGCTATAAAGTCCCATTGGAGACCTCCTTCAGGTCATGTGACAGTATAAAATCTTTATTTTAGCTACTTTTAAAAAAATTATTACAATGCAGTGTCGGAAGAACTCGTGCTGACACACACACACACACACACACAGATTTGAAAAGAAACACATCAATAATCTTTAATACCTTTCAATCCCGTCAACACTTTTCCTGGTGCGCTACTTATGCGCATTCTTTAGAGATCATTTGTGTTTTTTGGACGATGCACAGCGGATCACGACTGATGAAGATTGAGTGCAGACGTGAGCCGTGCTCTGCTGAAAGCTCTGCTGAGTTTGTGCCAGGCCGCATCAGCTGATTGCTCAGATGATTGTCCTCTGTCCTACTGCTATAGCTAAAAAAGAAGCCCTATTAGAGGAGCCTAAGCCTTCCTTACTTCCTGCTTCCTTGGCTATATTACAACCATCTCCCCTATAATTCCTCTTGGTTACATTGTGTAGGAACGTGATTGTTCCTTTGTCGTTAACGCTTGTGCTGCTCTGTGTCTTAGAGGATCATTCTGCTGCTTCTGCCGTTCCATTAGATGCTGCAAGGCTTTCCAGGTAGGCTCAAGGGAAAAAACAGAGAGCTCCAGACCCTAAAGGCTTGAAAACAATGTCCTGACATTAACTACGCTGGACAATGATGCTTATAAAGCCTCAAAATTGGTCTATGCAGGAAGGTAAACCCCTGGAATTACTTGACCATTCCAACAGCAGCAGCAGACACCTGTTATAATTAAAATAACCCTAGATCATCTCCTCCAGTGATTTGCATTTCATTGGGTGTTTACAACGGACCCATAATGATATAGCAGAAAACTTTAATAAGATTTTTTTTTCTACTGAGAAAGCCACACTCTGGCCAACCCTGATAAGCTCCTAATAAACTCCAGACCTTGTGGATTTCTAATGTGCAAAAAAAGTATGAAGAAGAGGCTTCAATTAGCTTTTCTGCTGACATTAAGGGCCTTTAGCATGGCTGAAAACGCCTTTTTTTAATAGCAGCCATCGCAAAGATGGCAGCCTACCAGGACACGGGACCAACAGAGACCCTGCTGGAAAGATTCATTTCCAGACCAAAACACCTCTTGGATGTGACAAGCATAATGGACCCTTCAGTTCATGGATATTTGCTAGCAAACCGATGTGGATTCTCAAATACGATCCTCGCAGTCGCAATGATTGTGACACAACGGATCTGTCAAAGCGCTAATGAGCCGATAAATAGTAGCTGCGCCGTGGTAACACACGTACTATGATCACTTTAAAAATAGGGAGACTAGTATTATCAGGAAAAACTATGCTGTGACAATGAAAACTGACACATTTACAGTAATTCTTGCCTCCCTGTGACCTTCGCTGACAGATAATTGTTGAGGTTCTTTTCTGTAACAGCTCTGAAAATCAAATAAATAAATCATGCATCCTCTGCGCTTATCTCCTCTCATAGTCTTTAGGATCCACTTAATTATTTATTTTTCTTTCACTGCGATTCCCAACCCGATGTCCCTCTGAACAATGTTCCAAAGCCTGCCAATATACGTTTCAAGGGCGGAGTTTAAAATTAAACCCAAAAAATGCGCATGTCTATAAACATTTGAATGTAAATCCATCCTGTCAGTGTGATAAAAAAAATCCTTCCTTAGAGATAAGAACTTAACCCCAGTGTCCTGAGTTATCGCTCCTGCCTCCCGCCGAAACTGTATGTGTTTTTAGAGTTTGCTGCTCCGAATGTGCTTAAATTTCTTGGGTAGAGTACACTTGAATCAGTCCGTGCTCAAGGACACGCGTGTTATTTCCAGCCCCAGTCTGAGGGAGCTCAGACCGATTCAAGTGTAATCTATTTTATGTTCTTTGTGCCTCCTATTGAGAGAATAGAGCCGCCGTCTGCAGCGAGCGGGACACGGATAGATGAGGTCACACGGTCGTTAGATCATTTTGACGAAAAAAAAAAGTCGCCAGACGTTTTGTGTAGTCTGTCTGCAAAGAGGGACGATTCTTCGGCAGAGGACAGGACGGGCTGGACGGGCTGCTTCCGATCATGCAAAGCAGGGGTGCAGGATACACCCTGGACAGGGCACAAACACCTTTGCAGGTTTTTGGCCTATAGCAGGAAATGATATGAACTGTTTACACCTGTCCATAAACATACAGTTAATATATGTATAATAATATGTGTCAATTAGCACAATTTCCCTTTTTTATTACAGTTATTCTACAGAAAGTTATCTTAACTAAACCCCAATTTAGCAATCGTTGAAAGATGTTCTAATGACAGATATACTGACTAGAGGCCAGGTTGTGCTTCTGTGTTGAGCCCACGGTGTCAGTGAGAACCCTGTAGCTCAGCCTGGCGTGCACCTCCCCGACACGCTGTGCATTTCCTCCCATGCATTTCCTTTTGATTCGCTGCGGCTTGTGGAACAATTTGCAAGGCTGTTGAAAGCAGCCTGTAAATATGAACATTTATGCCACCCGCCATTAAAGGATTCCATATTCTAGATTAAGTGAGGTTTATGGTTAGAATTGTGACCAATGCAATTGTGATTTGCTTAGGATTTTTATCTTAAAGCTGATTATTAACAGTGTTTTAAACTGATTTTTACTCATGCTGGTTAAATGTTAATGCAAAGAGAGAACTAGGTACTGTAGTCCCTCCTTTTCCATAAATCCTCCATAAAAAGCTTTTTTTTTTCAGGTGAATGAGCAATCTGAAAATAGCCACTTTGCTACCTAACCAAAAGCTTTTTAATGGCGAGAAATCGTGATGAAAGGCTGAAAAGCAGAATTAGAGCTGAGTTACAGCTCCACAGGGCACTTCAACACTCAGTCATTACATTCAACCCGACTCTACAAAAGACTTCTCTCATTTTTTTTAAAAAAAAAGGCTCTTTATACTCCGCTGCAGTGGCTGTCACATTGTGTAATATCAAATAATCAATACATGCCGATAGCAGACATTCTGACACAATCAGTCCTATTGTTCCATTAAACACGACTCGCATGTTATCTACCAAAAAAAGAAATCACATTTTTTTTTCCGTCTATTGAGTATCAAACAATCACTTCCTCCAGCTTCCCTGCATATTAGATTCACACAATGAACAGCAGAACAAAAACACACACTTCTCTTTTTTATTGTTTTTATTTGCATATATATGCTCTGTGTGTATTTGGCCATCAGTTTTCCAGTCACTGGGTTCATATCCAACCATCCCACCACACCATCAAATAAAAATAACAAGAGTGTGTCGCTGGGAGCTAAGAACTGAGTGTGTTCAATTGGAGACTATACGGTTCACGCTCCGGCAATTAATCAAATACCATCTAACCAGAGGTGAACGGCGGTGGAATCGCAACAACAGCGGCTGATTAACACGCTGAACTTTGCTGAAGCCGACCCAAACACACACGCAGCCGCCTCAAAACGGCAACTTCATCAGCGGAGCGGACCCCGGAACGTGACCTCCACCGCCGCCAGCCGCTTTCATCAATAATGAACTTCAACAACAACACTCAGGAGGAAAGAGCAGAGTCTTCCGGGGCCCCTGCTCCCCGTACAAGGGGCCTGTTAAAACAAGCAATACTCACATTTATTCTAATGAAACTGATGATGACCAAATATTATTTTGAACTGAAATGGCCATCATTATCAACTGAGGAAAATTGGATTTTGGCTTTAAAATAACAAGAAAAATACAACTCATTTAAAATCTCTAAACACTGTTTCCATCTGCATAATATTAACCATAAAATAGGATAACCCAAGAATACACAAAACAACTGTCTAGCTTTAAAATATAGTTAAATTATAGTTAAATGGTTAAATTAGTCAACTGTAAAAGGGAAAATGAAGTCAGAATAAGAGAACTGTGCTCTGTTTTATAGCAATGCAGTCCAATTTGAAGAATTGTTGTTTGACTAGTTGTTTCCTACAACTTAATTATGTCATTATTTGCTCTTCCAAGTAAACCCCGAACTTGGACAAAGAATAAATTAGAGTATGTTAAAGTAATTAATGAAGAACGTGCATATCTTAAATACTTACAGACTGAACAAACAGAAACATTAAGCACATAATTCAGGAATTTGCTGACTTTAATACTCAGAGGCACCAAGAGAAGGCAGGCAACCGCTCAAGAACCCAGGCCGGTAGGGGCCCCCGAAGGTCTAACAAACGAATCTATGGCAACGCTCCCTCCCGTGTGTGTGCTGTGTTCGTGACTCTGTGAAATAAGTTTGACAATGCACACCACCATAATAAAACAAAGAAAACCCCCTTTAGTGAAACAGGTAGTGACACAGCCTGACCACAACCACCTGGCCCTGCTGGGAGAGGCCCCCTACAATCAACACCGACTTTAATGGACTTTCTGACAAGCCTGAACTTTAGAAATGAAAATATTTGATTTTACTGTCAAATACTGAGAATTTGAAGAAGTAGATGTCATATCGAGGTAATAATCTCACCGATTCCTTACATATAAAATCAATAAATACTCCAAAAATGGATTCAAAAGGCTGCAGGGACGCAGATACACAGTAGGACGGTTCAGACTTTGCCGCAGTTGTGGATGTTTTTTTAAACTGTGGATGGAATCAATTAAAGCAGCAGCGAACCCTTCACTTCTCTGTGAACCGAGAAGAAGCAAACTGTGTTTTACAGAAGCCAAAGTCGTTCAGCGTTTCAAACCTCGGGAGAGGATTCGTTTTCCACTCCTTTTTTCAGAGATTTGCTTACAGCATAAATAATTTTTTCTTCTTCTGTCGCTTATAAAAACATCGGAAAAGCCAAAGAAGTCAAAAACTACACTAAACTGGTCAGCTAAAATGAACTGTTCAGCATCGAGCTGCTTATTTCAACTAGTGACCAAACATCAAAGCATCAAAGAAAAGAAAGAGCACACCGTCTTATTAAGATTTGCCAGTCTAAACTTTTAATGAAAGGATTGTTCACAAGGTGTAGTTCTGCATGTTTTTGCTCCAACAATGTTAAACCCATAGGGTGATAAACAGTAAAGCGGTTGGTTTAAATTTCTCCAGTGGATGTGTTGTTTTTCAGAGTGTAAATGTGGTGTTTAGGTGCAGGCTCTCCTCAAGACGACGGCAGCAGATGAACTGAAAGAAGCTACTACCCATGAAAGCAAGACAGCATGATGCTAATAACAGTTCGGGTATGGAACTGTTCAGATGACGCATATGCAGGCACTTAAACTGGCCTTTATATAAAAGACATTGATATTCATCCAGAGGTGGGCACTCTGAATGGAGCGCTGCCGCTCAAACTTATGGGATTACAGGAAAAGCAAACAGCAGCATTAGAATAATAAATGTGTACAGTTGGGATAATCTTTATCAATCACTGCCTCATATGGCTAAAACCTGTGAAACAATGTAAAAATACCTAATTAAAATAGAGGATTGATTTTTTCCAGTGAAATGTGCAAATATTATTTAAAAAGAAACATATAACACTGTGCTGTCATCTAGTGGACTAAGAAATGCTAGAAAAAAGAGTAGAAATATGACATTTTGATCATGCTTTCTTAATTCAGTGCTTGCATGAAATGCTAATAAAACTTGAGTTTTTTCCTCAGGTTTGGCTTGGTTCAAGCTCTCTTATAGATCCAAGCACAGGAGGCAGAGCAACGTTCAGTGATTCCACCATCCAAAGATAGCCTGATAAGTTATGAGAGGCGAGTGTGGAAAAATCAAAGCTTTTCTGCCCGAATCTGACATCTTTCCTGCAATGTTAGGGATTTTTATCTACGGACTTCAGAAAAAGTTACATAAAATAAGTCGTCAGAGGGGTTCAGACTATTTCTGCTGATAATGCAATATCAGAACTGTCTGGTAGCGTCTTTGAGTTGCAGTTTAAAGACATGGGCAATTCGTCAGTGCAGAATCATTTAAATAGAACATATTTTCACCTCTATAGGCTGCATATCCTATTAATGTATTTATGAGGAAGAGGAACACTCAATCTTGGGCCAGATTACTCCCAAAGATTGAAAGATATGCTGCTAAAGAAGCAAAAGTCAACATTACCCAGGCATTTGCTGTAGTTTCCACAACAGGCTGACTGGAATATAACTGTAGCGGTCCTCGCTCCTCTGGTGATTTGCAGATATTAGCAGAGCCTCACTGATAAACCACGGTGGATTAGTGCTACAGTTATGACTCAATCATTAGGCCTGTGTTAATGGTGGGTCTAGGTATGAGCCATTAAAGCATGTCTGAATTAGGTTTTATGACATTTATGGAGGCTTAGTGAGGTGGTGTCCTGCATGTATTGCGGGATGAAATGTGGTTAAGAGACACTGTTCCAGTAAAGGGTAAGTCTGCTAAAAGAAACTGCCGAGGGATTAATGATCAACCACGGGTGGCCACAGATCAGCGTTTTCATGCACTCTGCCAGACTGTCTCGTATACAGCAGCATTGAAACAATGGACACGGCCGTAAAATAAGAACTTGGAAGCATGAACAGAGGGGTGTGAATGATTATTGAAAATAAAGCCCCATAAACATTTTTTGAAAATGCTGTTTTAAAATGACCGCAGAAACGCCCTGTGAAGCTTTGTTGAGAACGTCGCAGTCTTAATTCTGTACTGTTGATCAAGACACTTAAGAGATCAAATGTGCAGAAAATTGAGAAAATCTCTGCCAAAATCCTGCAGTGGAGGAAGTTATTTTCCAAGGTTTTTCCCTGCAGATGCCACTTTCTCCTCATCACTTCTAAGAAGCTGAGAGATCCCGCACTGACAGCCCGAGCCACCCCAGGGTGCTTCATCTATGATGTCATAGCAGCATCATCGCTTCTGAGATCATCGTCTTTATTACCTCATCGGCAGACCATGGCGTGGGCTAAACGCGTAGGCATTTAGGAAGCCACATCATCTACCTGCGCAAGAGATTCTCCTGGATGACGCTCATTTTCTCACTTTAAAGGCTGATTCGCCACCAATCACAAAGTTGAAAGCGCCAATTGCGCGGAATTTCGCAAACAACTGCAATAAAGTTTGCAGCCCTTAAGTGCGCCTGAAGGCAGCGCGGTTGATATCCAGGTGCATCTATCTATCACGACCCAACCCTCACCTTACTGCCCCTTCTCGCTGACCTTGTGTTGGCGGACAAAGCACTACTATCGCCTTACGCTTAGGTGGCTGTTGGAGGTGGAGGGGCTGCGGGGCAACTATGATAACACGGCGGGTCCGGCAGAGTACCACTCCCTGGGAACCGTCTTCATCATCATGGCCATTATCTGCCACTGCAACGGCTTCCACACAACACAGAACAGGCTGTCACGAAAAGAGAGAAACGTTGTCCATGCATCCACCCTGGGCGGAAACGACCCCCCATAGAAAACCCAGTGTGAAGGAAGAGATAAGGTGGAGCCGCCGCTACTCACCGTTCGGAGCTCCGTGAAGCGGCAACACTATCGCCTAATGTTGAGCCAGTCAGGGCACCCTGCCCTCCGAAAGGATAGGTAGGACAAGTCCGCCTCGTTCGACTGGTTCTCCGATGCAGCCTCAACAGGAGGAAACAACCCCGAATGTCGATGATGTTTCGCCGCTTTATACAAAAAAAGGGACGACGAGAAGCGAGGACGGAGCAAACAACTCTCACAAGAAGCGATAACACTCCTCTCTGAAAAGAGGAAGGCTGGCTCTGGGTGTTTCTGGGGATTTTTTTCCCCTTCTCTCCTCAGCTTCGTCCACTGCTGCCGCTGGAGATCCCGCACACACGTCGCTAAATACCCCTCACTTGGCACCGACACCGCACGGAGCTTCCAGTTTTGCGCACCAGCCGCTGCGTTGTTGCCGAACAACAACTAGCAGCGCAACATGACTGACTGACAGACAGACAGAGAAAGAAGGTGGGGGTTGGAGGGCTGGGCTCCCTCTGCTGCCACGCAAAAAGCAGCAAGCCTCAAAAGTACCCCCCGCAGTTGCGTTTCGCAGACTTTAGAAGTAACGATTTCGTTTTACATAACGAGAAGAACATCCTCATCCCACTTCTGCGCTGGAGCATGTGATGGCAACATGGTGAGCCTTTTAAAGGGGTATCCACGCGTAACTACAGGCGCGGGCTGTCTGGTCGCCTTCACCGCGATAACTTTGTTGGAGAGATGCGCCGCGACGGTAATTAGGCGCGCTGTTGACGGTCGAGTAACCTGGAAACACCTGGAAACCCCTGGAAACAGACCGGCCCACTGCTAAATCTGCGTCAAAGCCATAAACATTTATATGTGGTCTCTGCCAACGGCTATGGTACGAAAAGGCGGTCAAATAAATTAAAATACCACACATACGTGTGAAATTGCTCAGCTTGTATTCAATAGTTTTGTACCTTACTTTAATAAGTATGATGAATATTTCTCAGAGGGATCATTTTAAATGCCCAAAGGATGAAATAACATAATTGTTCACATCATGTGTCACACACCTCAATATGGAGACTCTCTTGTGGCATTAGTGCTATTTTATGAACACTCAATAACACATTTAAGTTGTCTGATGGCAGTTTTCCCCACCAGGTGGCGTTGTTTTTTGTGAGGAAAAACTGCTGTGATGTTTGGGGGGAAGTATATCTTTTGGTCATATGTCACTAGAATACTAAATAAAACACTTTGCTGAACTTCCATAAATGTTTGTGCATCGTGACCAAAGGGTCGTGTTTAATTTTTGGTTTTCCTGATCTAAATAATGCAACAAGTTGTGACAGTTACTGTTAGCAAACCTCAGCTAACCATCCTGCCAAAAGAGAAAACACAACTGTTTATTCCGGCTTTGGTTTCTCTTAATAGTTTTCTCTTTGTGGCAGAGTTGTAGGCTGACACAAAATTTGGATGAAAAGGATTACTTTTGTTGTTGAAAATCTTAATTGTTTCAAACTCAACAAACAATGAGGGTTTTTTCATCTTCATCTCTAGTAATGTACTTGAGTGTTTGTGTTTTTTGGAACGATATTATCTATTTTACACCAAGTTGGACTTTTTAACTAACCTAATGAACAAAAAGTCAAGTACATCATATTACTGTAGGCATAATTCAACTTCAAATGCCAGCATCATTCATTTGCTTCAACACCAACTAAATGATAAGATTTAAAGTGCAAAGTGCTCCTGGTTAGTTAAAAGTCAATTTAACCAGTCCTCTTGTCCACTTGTCAAATTTATCTGAATAGGTTTCCTCACAGATTAAAGTTAGAATGGACATGTTCCACTGCAGGTTTCCTTGTGTCATTGCAGGGGGAAAAAAATCTCGTTAGTCTTGTTATTTATTTAAAAACCATGATAAAATAAATCCCAGTAACAGCAGCTTGCAATATATTCGATTCATTACTATCCTGCAGTGACACTTAAAAAGTCTGCTGTGAAACATCGAGTCGACCAACGGAAATGACCTTTGCTGTCAATAGACTAATAGGACAGTCAAAGTGACATCAATTAAAAAGTACTTACAGCTCCCACGGTTCTGAGAATAGGCGCCCGAGTGTCCCGGCAGTAAGGAAATGTCAGTCGCGCAATCAGCTGTTCAGTGGATAAAAGGTTGAAGCTAATTTCATGTTGCCAAAAGGATTACCCCATTTCTTTCGAACACATTTCATGATAATCGACACCATCTGAATGTTTTGTTCTATGCAAATCAGCATCCCGGCATGCTGAGTCACAAAGGCGGATATGACAACTCTTTTTAGCCTGATTATGTTAATGCTATGCTTCTGAGAGCCCTTTTGTCTCTTGTTTTACTGTATGTGCCATCGTCAAAAATGTTGTTTCACTGTCACAGTAGTGGTCAAGACTTGGGCTTAACAGTTGTGGCTTTACACCAAATGTACTGTCTTTGTATACAAAATAAAAACAACCAAACATCACGCATGGGAAAAAAACTACAATAAAGTGATGCTATAAAGTAAATAATGGCTAGAACTAAGCTGTCCAGGTCTCCTTACGCAACACTCAGTTTGCCCATTTACTGCCAGCGAACAGCTTATCCGTAATTACACATGCATACACACACAGTGGGATTCACAATTAAGCTGAATCAGGATGTAGGATGTGGTTAAGGAGGACTTCTTCTTACTAAACAGCAAATCGAGTAAGGGAACAAGACAAGCTGGGGCATGAAATGGCCACAGATGAACAGTAGGGTCCAGGGGCCCCATCACGGTATAAGTCTCTGCTTTTGTCTCCCTAACAAAGACTTTAATTATTACCTCATTGGAAAATTGAATGATGACACCAATTCCTTCACGTATTTGTAACGTCTACTCATGTTTGACCTCACAAAGATTGTGTCTCTTTCCTTTTTGTTTGTGCCATCATTGAAAATGCAATTTCACTTTCACAGTAGTGGTCAAGATATGGGCTTAATAGTAGATCTACAGTCTAATTTCTCTCTTAATCCAACATTAAAGGGCGGGATTGTGAAATCAGATGGCCCTTTAACCTTAGAGCAAATCCTGCACAACTGACTTAAAGTCAAGCCATGAAACTGGAAGTAAAGCAAAGAAAGAGCGTTGATTATCATCAATTTCTAAAGGTTTATAGTTATATAATTTTTGATCAACTACTCTATCTCAATTGTCAGCAGTTTAATTTAGTGTAATTTTTAAGTTACTTTTCATTTAGCTGGCTGATTTCTGCACCTTGCTTTACCTCCTTTCTAGAGAAGCTGCATTGTGCAAAAGCAAATCTTACACTGGAGTAATTAGGCCGGATATGAATTTCCATTAAGAAGGTGAACAAATTAATTGCAAGTTCATGCCAGTTTCCCTTTTCAGCCTGGTTATCCAAAGGGCTTCCAATAGGAAGAATATGTCATTTATCTGTTCAGTGATACTAGAAAAATAGAAATGCTACAAGATGAAAATGTGATTTAAAATGTTTTCATTACAAGGTAAATGCCATTTGATTAATATCGTCAAGGTTATCTGTGGTTTGCAAATAAAATAATCAAAAATCCTTCAAGTATACAAAACATACTCAAGAGGAAATGGATTTTGTAATATTTGGTGGGAAAAAAATTGGTTGCTCCGTTTCTAAGACTAAGTTTGAAAAGCTCAGAGGATAAAACTTTAATGATTTCCATCCTTCAGTGTTTCCACTAACCCCTTGTTTTCCTTTCTCTAATGAGCCAATCACATCGAGATCTCTGCCACCTTTGAGAACTTGATAACAAGGGTGTGTGGTCGGTGATGTGGAAACACGGTGAGGGACAAAACACGCTGCTCTTTTGTGTGCCGGCAAAGACTTTCAGCCTCTCTTTGCCGCAAGGAACCGGAGCGGACATTGACGTGTGGAAAATGCTCGGTTTATCTGTCCAACTCTTGGCCACGAGAATCATCATTTCCTGTATAGGAATCTTTGGAAATGTATTTCTTATTGTCTCGGTTGTTCAGAACAAGTTCTCCCAGATCAAATCATTTGAGCTCTTTCTGCTGGAACTGGCTGCAGCTAACTTAGAGGAGATCCTCATCGTGAATATCTACGACATGATCATCCTCCAGACATCCTTTGCGACCGTGGGCACTTGGTCGTGCCGTTTGCTCAAATTCCTAACCATGCTTGGCGAAAACGCCAGCATACTCGTCACGGTTCTCATCAGCATCTTCCGCTACCAGAAGCTCAGAGATGCCAGCAGGAGGGTGAACCTGCCAATCTACCTGGACAGCATCAGGTCAGTGTGGACTGTGAGTGGGATTTTAACAGTGTTCACCATACTGCTGAGCAGCCCCATTTTTGTCTTAAACATTAAGGAGACGTCACAAAATTTCACAAATAATGGCTCAGGCTGCCCTCCAGACTTTTTCCAGTGTAATAAAGAGGACTGTCCCGAACTGAATGGTATATACAAGTACCTGTTTATCCTGTTGTTCAACCTGTTGCCCCTAATCATCGTCACAGTCACCAGCTGCCTTATCATTGCTGTGCTGCTGAGCCAGCGAAAGACTGTAACACCCGTGGAGAGCGGGTCAAGCCAGATTTCCCGGAAGAGTAAAGGTCTGAAGTTCCAGAGAAGCACCATAGCAGTTCTAACAGCAATGGGACTGTTTCAGGTAGACTGGACGGTTTACCTGATCTTCCAGCTGACGATCAGCCCCGGTGACTCCAGCTCTTGGGCTGAGATCAAGTTCTTCATCTCCACTTCCTACACATCCATCAGCCCCTATGTGTATGGGATCGGGAATAATCTGTTCTCCCTTAAGAAATTAAGAAAAAATGGAAGTTAAAAAAAAATTAGATCAGTGTGTTTGAAAAAGATCTTTTGGTTTGGAAATCACCATTCTGGCACAGACACCAATAAAGAAAACTTTATATTTATGCCACATTGTAATCATTTTAATACTTTCCTGTCCTTGAATGGAAAGAGTTTCCCTTGTCCATGAAGGTCTTGGTGCAAATTTTAATAATAAGCTTTTTATAACTGAATACAAAACGATGAAATACGATCACAGGTCAAGTATTGGTCAATAGCACAGATTATATCTAATTTCATTTGCACATTATATATACTTGATATAAATAACCCGAGTAATTCTGCATTAAATCACATGTCATCAAGCATGAAAAGTGAAATAAACTGTAAGATTTTATAAGAAAATAAATGATTGGCCTGTTCATGGTCAGAAGTAGTTTAACAAAAAATACGACTATACTTTCCCTTGTAACTGTAATAACCTTCAGTAGCTGCTGCTATCAGGGATATATAGTGAGCATAAAATGGTGGCATGCAGAGAGATACTGCAAATAAATTTGTGATCATGAGATGCAAGTTTACATTAGTGTAATAACAATTGGGACATTTGGAGGGAAATAGTAAGCTCAAAATACAGTCTTCTGTTGACCCCTGCATGCCTGCCTGCCTATCTACTCTGCAGTTACATCTCTCTCTCTCTCTCTCTCTCTCTCACACACACACACACAACAATATCAAAATGATGTAAAATGATGTATTTTGTTTTCTGCTCTTTTCAAAGACACCCTAATTGAAAATATAAAATAAATGGGCTGTCCTTGTCCAAATAACTATTGTGTGACTTTATAGGAAAGCCTTCATTATTGCACCGTGGAGCCAAACTCTCAGATTCAACTGTGGATGAATATTGTCTCTCCCTAACAAAGTCAGGAAGATGAATAACTTGTGTGTGTGAACTGCAGCATATCACCACGAGATCCCCACGTGGAGGAAAAAAAAGTGTGTATGTGTGTGTGTGTGTGTGTGTGTGTGTGCGCGTGTGCGTGTGTGTGTGTCTGTAATCGTCTCTCCCACTTCCGTGTCTCGTTTAGACCCCGCCCTGTCGGTTTAATACGATTGCGACTGGCTCTTTTGTGATAGTTCGACGTTTTAATTTTGTAGGCAAAGGTTTCTTGTAACATCATATTTATCTTTCAAACACAAGCTCAACAGTTTTGATGGTACATGACAGAAGAAGCAAATAAAAGCATGCGTGTCCTTCACTAATGAACCCTCTGAGCGCTGCACACGTGGGGTGCCTCCTCACGTGATTCATTTCCTGGTTTATTTATTTATTTACGTCGCTTTTTCTGCTGCAAGAATAGTGCCACTATCCCGACCCTCTTTAGTGAGTATGCACAGTCTGATAAACCATTTTTTATTTGGTTATTTCACTTAAATTTCTTTCATTTTGAGGCAGACCAAATCTCACTGTCAACATTTGTTTTGATGACAAAATATGTCGCCACCTTGAGGATTCATCTACGTCGTGTGTTTTATCATGTGGGGTCACTAGCTTGGCCTATAAATTTACTTGTGGGTTTTAAAACTCTAGGATAAATACTAAAGATAATTCATTTAACCATCCAAATAATGGCGTTTTAAATGCCAAAATATTAGCTTGCTGCTGAAATACTGATCACATTTTCAGTTAGTTTCAGTTAACAAGAGAAAAAACACTTGGAGTGGACCTCCTTGGTGGAGGTCATTTACCCACAAATGGTCTTACACCTGTACTGTAGTAGGATATACATGCATGTGTAATAATACAAGGTTACATAACATAGTAAGAAGCTTTGCTTT
Organism: Takifugu flavidus; assembly: GCF_003711565.1. Classification (NCBI taxonomy): domain Eukaryota; kingdom Metazoa; phylum Chordata; class Actinopteri; order Tetraodontiformes; family Tetraodontidae; genus Takifugu; species Takifugu flavidus. The sequence goes on from NC_079538.1 coordinate 10,340,694, forward strand.
GTGATCAAGGCTCATTGTCTTTGAACTTTGGAATATCAAGTCTCTCCAGAATATCCAGAACATCACGAAAATGTAATCAGTCCTTCCATCGCCACTTAACATTTTCTGAAAAATTTTGTTAAAATCTTAATTCAGTTAACTCAATTTTTGAGTTGGTTTGCCAAAACCCAATCACGTAACCTCCTTGGCATGGAGCTCATTATGTTTAACACTAGGAATACACTGGCATAAACAATTACTCCATTAGCTTTGAGATTATTTGTTGTGTTTGTTCCCACAGTATCAGTGTTTACATGGTACAGTTGCAACTAATTTTTGTTAACTCTTATTCTCTTATTTGTTAGCTCTTTTGGTTTTTGTCCATTTGTAATCAAAACAACAACATGCAGCTCCAAAGGGCATTACATAAATATTCCTCCAGGGACAGAGCTTGGTGATTAAAATTGAGCTAGAACCTACTCCATTCTAGCCCATGGATTTTATTTGTTTTTAAGATGGAAATTGATTTGCAGTACTACTTCAACCAACAGAGGGCGCGGTGTCAGGAACAAATTTAGTATATTTCAGTCTCATTAAAATGCAAATAAAAGATATAAAGATGAAATATTTAATTTACACTTTAAATGAAAGCAAAACAGATTTTCAAATTAATGACAAAATGGAATACAAGATATTTTGGATTCATGCAGGTGACACCAGTCAAGTGTGGTTCTGTTTTTCTTGGTGTCATAATTGGAATTCAATGCATTTAATACACAAAGTTGTTACCATTTTGGTGCTGGCAGCATTTTAAATCATATACAATTTCTGCAAGTATTCTTGTTCTTGATAACACAGTGAATTGAGGCAGTACCTATAATAATGCATTGCAAGTTATACCTTAAAAGGTAGGCACTATGAGGAAAATATGAAACTTAGCTTAACATCAGATCACATTGCCTTGTATTTTTGGTTTTTACACGTGTGGAACAGTTACCCAGTTATCTATATTGCTGTTGAACAAATCATTACTTCAGAACAATTCACGGAATTATATTATTATTTGAGACAGACCCTTAAACAAAGCAAACGTTAATTACCCACGACATTTCGCCGCCATTTTGAAAGATGGCCGGTAGACGTTGTTTGTGGTGTGAATGTTCACAGTTGTGGAAAAACTAAACCATTAAGTGTCTGGATAATAACTTCAGGTTGGGTTTGACCAGTGGCCACGTGTCCTCGTCCTTTTCACGCCTCGCTGCGAACAACTATTTACCGTGTGATGAGGGTCAATTTTTGCCAATGACACCATTGAGAGAGCACAAGGCCGACCGGAGAGAGCTTGCGCATTGGTTACTTGAGTCCAACCGCCATAGTGAGTGAGTTACGTCACAGTCTGAGAGCGCGGACGCGTGTGTCTGTGAGTGTGTTTCAGGGAGGGTGAGAATTGAACTGTGATCGAGAAAAGGTGCAAGAAGTAAAGGAAAGAGCGGAGGAGGACGCCAAAGTATCGGAACTGCAGGAATTAGGCGGGTAAATTCTCGCGCAACTTGCGGAGAGTTTAAAAAAAAAAACACCCCAAAATAGATGATATTGTGATTATTCCAGGCGCGTGGGGTGAGCGCGAGGTGGGAGCGGGCATGGTGGATTCTCGCTTCCCTCGCTTCGGCAGCCCGGGAATCACGCGCGACCGAAGCGGTTGATATTCGTGCATGCGCTTTGGCTTCAGTGCGTGCACGCTCGGGTCGGTCGATGCGAGCACACTGGCGTGGCTCTCGGCCTCCATTTGCCCGTGTGTGTTTATGTTCGAGGCATCCGCCGAGCCGTCAGCCGCGGCGACGACGACCCGCAACAGTTTGAGTTTCCGCCGCCGACGCCATCTCGACGTCGCCGCGGCGGCCACGGAGGGATTCCGCCGACGTTGAAAGGTGAGGCGATTGTGAATCCTCCAACTTTTCCAACTTGCTGAGTGGTGGAGCAGGCGGCCTTCCTCTTCGCGGCGCGCGGCGAAGAAAGAGATGCAGCCACATAACTTCAATTTACCCCCTCGCCGATTTTTTTGGAGTGGATTAAATTCTAACACGGAGGGCGCCTGGGAGTTTGCGCTGCAAACGTGGACGTAAAAGCCGATTCGGTGCACTCTTTCGGTCGATTAACACCTTTAGACGTCAGCATCTGTGTGTTGGTGTGACTCTGTGATGATTAGTGGATTGACCTGAGGGAGAGAACGACGGGGGTGCAGGGCGACACGAACGCAGGTATTTTTTATTTATTATTTTTTATTTTTAGCTCGTCTTCGGTCGTCGACGGAGATGGATTCGCACGTTTTTCAATTGTTTGGCGAAAACGTTGCTCAGAAACGGGTCCCGTCCGAGCAAATCAGCCATGTCCTCGGCTGGCTTTCCGGCAGCCTATTGGTCGGTCCAACCGAAGCGGTCTCGCAGTCCTCACGAAGACAAAGTCCACTTTTCTCAGTTTTCAACCAGAAATATGAACTCGAGAAATAATCACTGTCTTTTGCGCCTTTAGCAGCCTGTAATGATCTATTCGAGGCGACTGCGACGAGTTACAACTGCGTGTCATCGCTAAGGACACGTATTTATTTATTTTTTGTTGAGCTTATTTCTTGTCTGTGTTTTAAAGCCTGCGTGCAATTTGAGGTTGCTTTAAAATTATATACTAAATGTTTAAAGTGCTGTTGTCCCGCTGGTGTTATGGAAATATGGGCAGGTGTTTTTCTGTTGTTTTGTTTTTTTGTTTGTTTTTTTACATACTGTTGTGAAGGGGCACAAAATGTCACGATGGCATTTGACTTTTGAGTCCATAATACCCATTTAGTGAGTAAAACAGTACTGTAGTCAAATCCTGTAGAGTTGAAACAAATTGAGGGTGTAGATATAAGGATTATTGTTTCTGAAATGCTATCCAAATGTTTCCATGTTCCAACTTTATCAATGACTAGTAAATGCATCACTATCAAGGAAGGCTACACAACTTATTGCTAAAAATCTGTCATTATCCGTATACAGTGTATATCAGCTTCATTCTCAGTAAATGTGACAGGATTGCATCTGCCCTACATTTGCACATAGTCTGTCCATATATGTGACCAATCAAATGGCGCTGGAGCACTTTAGATACGGTTTTATGTTAAAATGCTAGTGCCTGACTAGCATTAGCTAATCAGATGGCGATCCTTGTTAATGTAGTTTGGTGCTGCTGTTTCTCATCACACCTGTTTTTTATTTTGCAAAAGGCACAATCTTTGACTGAAACCCTACTGGGAAGATCTTGTTTCATCTTGGTGTTATATTCTATAGATTTCAAAAACAAGTTACTACCACCAAGGAGGTTGACAGCTGGCATTTGTTAGGACAATAACTTATGAATAGATTTTAATGGAATATTTCAGGAAATGTTAATGGGCCAAAGAAGACCTGATACAATGGTAATATTGCGCGGGGATTTTGATCTCCAAAAGATCAACGCCCACCGGCTATGATCATCATGCAAGCTTGTGGCACTACTGTCGTTATACCTGTTCTAGTGCTGGCCCTGGTTAAGTTGGAGTTTTGCCTCCATTAATGGAAGCCAACTGTCCAAATCTCTTGATTCTCTAATTGGAATCATAGTCTATAATCTGCTGCCTCTATTAACAAGCCTTTCACAGAGGCTAATCCTTGAATACAAGTCAAGCAATCTAGGGTGGAAGACAAACTCACTGGTATTCCAAATAATTGGATTGAGTTTTGAGTGTAACGTCGGGAAAATATCTGCTTGTTATTGCTATTGCTTCACTTAGTTATCTGTATAAATGTTTGGACATGCATATATTTTTATTATAATTTTTGGTCGTTAGCTGTATAATGAAAATTGTTCTTGTAATTCTCCTGCAGGAATCTAATGAAGGGAAGCTTCCCCAAGCATGGGTGATGCCAGTCATGGACTCTGAAGTTGCACCAATGGAGGACCGCCGTGCTCTGGAGGAGGGGCGCGTGACTGATGGCGCCTTCCCATTTTCTCCAACGTCCGTCCCCTCTTCAACGCCATCTCTGCTTAACACAACTGGAGCTGATTTCACCAGTGAGCCGGAGATCGAGATGAAAGCCGTCTCCATGGCGAGTAACAACTGCAGCTCCACTTCCCTGTCTTCACCTGCTGAGGCGAGCCCAGCCAAACCTGTCGTGGCATCACCTACCCTGTGTCACAGTCCTACTGAACCCTACCAAGCTACCTCACAACTAGCATCAGAATCCCTGATGTGCACAGAGACCAGCCTTGTCAAACTACCACAATCATCACCATTGTTGCCTTCATTTGTATTCACCAAATTACAGAGTTCAAACACAGAAGGTGACTTCCCTACTGTATTGACCCACAAAGGTGTCAGCGTTACACTGGAGAACAATAGCGTGTGGAAGCAGTTCCACAGCTGCACAACTGAAATGATTCTCACCAAGCAGGGGAGACGCATGTTCCCATATTGCCGCTATCGCCTGTCTGGCCTGGAGCCTACGCGCATGTACAGCCTGTTCCTGTCCATCGTTCCAGTAGATCAATACAAGTACCGCTGGAGCAACTCCAAATGGGAACCTAGTGGAGTAGCAGAACACTACAACCAGGGTCTGTTCAGGGCGTTTTCACACCATTACTCGCCCAGTCAAGGCTCAGCTTTGATGACTAGCCTGGTGTCCTTCTATAAACTTAAACTGACCAATAATATGAATGATCAAGAAGGTCATATAATCCTACATTCCATGCATCGCTACATTCCTCGATTGCATGTGATACCTGTTGTGGATGGGGAGATATCTCCGCCCGACAAACTTGCATTCATGGGACCAGAATGCTTGACCTTTATATTTCCGCAAACTGAATTCATGGCTGTGACAACTTATCAGAACTTTCGCATCACCCAGCTGAAAATCAATCACAATCCGTTCGCAAAGGGCTTCAGGGAGGAAGGGAGCTGCTCTCGCCTGAACCGGATCATTACAGAAGTTCGGCATGTGGCGAAGGCAGGTGATCCGATACCTGATGTCAAATCAGAAGTCAAGGAGGAAGATGTGGAGCTGAGGTAGGAGTTTTGTATTATTTTTGATCATTTGGAAGATAAAATGAGATGAGAAATGAGAACATTTTGTAGAATGGCAGAGACAACATTTTACATTTTTTTTTAAAATTTGGGGACTCCACCTTGCAGACCATTTACGTAATGCGGTTGCATAACCTTAATTTTAAAAATTGATGGCTTTCCACTGGGTCAACTGCTGCAGTTAAGCGATTATTACGTGTTGCCATGTAGTTTATTTCACATTTATTGGTTTATCATCTATGAACACGAGTCAAATTGTTCTTGCAGTTTAAATGGTGACATAGACTCTACTTCCATCACCAAGACCAGGCTGGTCCTGAAGCCCATAATGTCCAGCAGTCCTGGTAATGCCCCTTTCGTCAACTGTTTAAGAGGCAAGCATGCGCTAGGTGAGCTTGTCCTTGTCGAAGACCAACAATGTGTGGTGCCCAAAAAGGAACCCCACGCGGAAAGCTTAACCCCTAAGGCCACGCAAAGATTCCGAGCGTCTACCCCGGGATCGTCACTCAGATTACGCAAGCGGGGAAGGAGGATCAATAGGCGCTGGGCAAATTCACATGGAAGAAGATGGAAAGCTGCGCCTGCCTCCCCCACGGTAGTCCACAGCCCATCGTTGACTGTCGCTATGCAACCGGAGCTGGATGATGTAGAGGGCCTGTTGTTTGTGTCATTCAGCTCTAAGGTAAATTACTCCAAAGTGGCATCTGCATATATCTCCACATCTGTGATGATTTTTATTTATTTATTTATTTATTACCCCCAACTGGTGTGATATAGTGCTGTGATTTCCCACGCTCAGGCCCTCACAGGCTTGGCTGCTAAGTAATAAAAGAGCCTAATATTCCCCTTGTTTACAGGAAGCGTTGGAGTTTCACATCAGAGACAAGTCTCCCAGTAGCCCGCCACCATCAACAAATTTGGAATTAAAAGAAACAAATAAGCTTGGAGGTTTGTTTTATTTATTTATTTCATTCATACTTTATGACCTGCAGTTAAATTCTGTTTTGAAAATTCCAAATATAGATATTACCTGAAACTGTGTAATTTTTATAACCTTTCTATAATTCAGATAATTCAGTCAAATTTTGACCAGATTTCATCTACAAGCTTCCTTAAAACATTTGTGGTGTTTTCAGCAGTCAGTCCAGAGGGAGATGAAGAGAACATACCTCACCTAGAGGCGGTCTTGCTGCAGGACCTGTCTCTCTGCAGACATAGACAGGTCCTCCATCCTGTGCTGCAGGAAGGTGAGTTTATCCACATCTCAGAAACGGCTTCTATAATGTAAATGTTGCCCATCATTTCATCATTTACCTTGTGTATTTCAGTGGGGTTGAAGCTGAGTTGTCTTGACCCAGCCACACCTGTTGATTTGAAGTATCTGGGTATACATCTACCACTACCCCCCCCAGAACTTCCAGAGCAAAGCACAATCACATCTCCTTCTGGTATGTTAGAGTTATTGTTAATGCACTCATTCTGCTTGTATCACTACAAAATAGTAGCCTTTTTTTGGCAAAGCAGCACCAGTTTAGTGTTTATTTGTGATGGTAAATGGAAAGAACCAGGCTCCACTATGTTAGCGCTGGTATGCTATTTCCATCTGCTCCACGTCTTTAAAGTGGTTCTTTTGATTTAACAGGTGAAAGGTTGTCAGTTCATTGCTGCCATTTTGGCATTTTGAGTATTTTTCCTTTTGCATCCGTCTATACGGTTTCACTTATCATTTGTTCACCTTTGATCAATTGCTTTTTAATTATATTGCTGCTAATAAGTGATTGTGACACGATCAGGAAGTAGCACAAATGCTGTTTTTAGCATTTCCCATACTCCTTACACACTGTCATTAGAGGATAAGCAGAGTTTTGTAACCTGAAATAAGAGTGGGCTGTATAGGTTAATGGTTTAATGTTATTTCCTACACAGATGAGGGATTATCCTTCATTTCTCGGACTGGAAAGACGAGCGACATGACAAAAATAAAGGGATGGAAAAGCAAGTTCATAAAAAGCAAAGAAACCTGTCCTGGCTCCGATGGTGCGGACTGTTCATCTTGTTTTACCAGTAGCATCCTTTTTTAACACTTTGATCAGTACATTGATTGTAATTACATAAGATTAATAGCATGGAAACAAATGAATGCACTTGTCTTATTCTTTATTGCACACAATAATCTAAAGATGATTTTCCTCCCGCTAATTCAGGATCACAGAAGAACCTATCTGCCTTCTGCAGCAACATGTTGGATGAGTATTTAGAAAGTGAAGCCCAGAAGATCAGTGAGCGGGCTGCTGCCTTTTCCACCAACCCCGAGGGCCGTGTGTCCTACCAGCTGCCTGCTAAAAGCTCCAGCTATGTAAAGACCTTGGACAGTGTCCTCAAGCATCGTGGCACTGCATCCAAATCTGCAGTTGGGTCCAGCAGACCATGTCCCCTTTCCCACAAACACCTCTTCAACTTTGCTCAGAGCTCATTGGCACAGACTGACCCCGTAAGTCCAAAAGGAAGTCCATCGGTGCCTCGGTCTGCACCTTCACATTTGGCAGCTGAGTTAAAGGCGTGTTCTACTCCCGCGTCTCATGGCACTAGTCCTGTACAACAGACGTAAGTCCCTTCTATTTATATCATGAAAAACCTGATTTATCAGCCCTATGTTAGAGATCTATCACATATATGTCTACAAAATTTAGAATTCTTCAGATTTTTATTCCAGGTTAGACGTCAATGTAGGGTATGGCTGCAGCTATCGTATATTTTAATCATCGCATATTTTGCTGAAAAAAATTCCTTGGATTAATCAAGTGATCGGATAAAATGCATCTGAGTTTGTGAAAAAGAGGAGCCTTCCATGGGAGGGGCGGGTTTGGGTGTGACTACTCTGTAAACAACACAATTGGATGGGCGTGTTTGAGACTCTAGTCGGATAAAATGCCAGACAACTTTGAAATTCCTCCTGGATGCTTTTGTAGGTCTCAAAAAGAGGACAAGTGCAGACCAAGGGGGACGTCTGAAAACCCTGCACAAGGGAATATGTCATCATTATTGCTACTTTGCGTCAAGTTTCCCATCTTCCCACTCCATTTTCACTTCCTCCTTCGTTTGCATCGGTAACATGAGCGTGTTTTGCCACATTTAAAGTTAATAAAGTTAAATAAATGATTACTCGAAGCAGAGAAAATTGCTCGATTATGTATTTTACTGTACCATATGTATTTTAGCTACTTGAATTACTTGAAGGGGGAATAGATTCTCCCCTTATGAAGAGGAACTGTATATTAAACATATGACCTGTCACCTGTTCTGCTGCAGCTGCCGTTTTTGTGAATTTGGGGATTTTCCTTTACTGTGTCGACCAAATTGGGTTGTTGGTGTAGTTTTGGGGCCCGTGTGTCTAGTATTTAATGACAATTTTGCAAGTGCATGTAATTGGGGAGAAAAGAATATATCCATGCTGATCAAAGGTTTTGGCTTTTCATCTGATTGAGATTATAAAAGGAATTTTTTTTGAATGCGGAATTTGAAAATAATTTTGCCAACAAATTGGCCTCAATACAGTTTTTAATGTCAAAACTCACCACAGCTGTTGTCAGTGGTGTCTTGATGCAAATCAGATTTTTTCTATGATTACCTTTGAGCCTTGATTATACAAAGCAACCTCTCTCTGTTATGGTTTGGTTTCATGTCATGGCAGACTACATATTTTGTGAACAGAAACACTAAAATTGTTGCAAATAAACAGTATCCACTGATTATTTTCAGCCAATGCAGAACTCAGTCTTGGACCAAAGTAACTGTGATTGCTTCATCTTGTGCCTTCAGGTCATCAGCACACCAGCCAGTGGGCATCCAGAGATCAGTGACAAGCCAGGGACTGACCTATAGATCTTCAGCCCTCACCAAGTTCCAGTCCAAACTATTGGAGATGGAGATTGGAACACTAAACGAAGGTCTGAGCCGAACACAACTCACAAACGACAGACTCGGTGTAGCTCTGTCTGTTTTGCTAACAAAAGAGGTATGAGCTGTCCTTGTAGTAAGAGTGTGTAGCAGATAGATGCTGCAATAATTAGCATCTTATCTCAAAAGGTAATCCTACATTTTCTGACTGAATTTCTTCTTTTAAAACAGATGCAGCCTAGTCAGATCTTGAAGGTTGCCAAATATCCAGTGGATAAAACTACTAAAACCGAATGTGGTTGGGATTTCTGCAGACTGGGCTGCCTGTGTGCTAGTCTGCAATATTCTAGGAAAGGTCCCCTCCACTGCCAGCGCCCTGAGTGCATGTTTGGCTGTGCCTGCTTCAAACGTAAGATCACTAAGCAGTTGATCACAGCGGAGGACAAGGCAGAAGGCCAGCCTGTTTACTGTAAGCCCAAACTAGTTTTAAACTACCTCTGCAGTGATGGATTCCCTTGTTTATAGCTTTTCCCTTAGCTTAATTTTTTTTGTTTTTGCTCTAACAAAAGTACATTTCAGAAATGTTTGTCTCTCACACAGCCATGACTAACATGGAACATCCATCCCAGCCTCAGCGTGGCTTCCATGCTAAGACACTCTGGAAATGCAGCACCAATAATGAGGATCCAGAGCCTGTCTTTGCTCCCAGTGGTGCTCGACCATGTTTGGCTCCTATAAAGGCTGCAAAACGTAGCAGCCTGGCTCATCCATCACAACAGGTAAAATACAAATTTATGGTTTTGTTTTTTGTTTTTCTGTGCTTTTTCACGCTTTAACCCCTTAGTGTTCATACTTAATAGTTAAAACAGCCAAGTTACAGGTCTAAAAATAAGTGTTTTAATTTATATTTGTCTTCAAGCTATGAGGTTATGTTTGTGGTTTGTCTGTTCACTCAAATGGGATATTTCCAGTTCACTCTAAGGGGATTTTATTAAGCACAAAATAATCATGTGCACCCAAGGATGAACAATGACCAATGTAACTATGACCTCAGAATTTTGAGGATTTCTTTTTTCCCTACCTGGTAAAAATATTGATTTTGACCTGAGGATAATTGAGATTACTTTTCTGGTATTAGGAAACATTTAAAATGTGTATATAAAGAAATGGCTCGGCTTAATCATTTTTAATAACATTGCACCAAAACAAAGTTCTTGCCATGTTTAAACACCATAATATAAAACCAGAAGGCGGGTTAGAGGGTATGCTAAGCTGCTCGTGTGTGTGTGTGTGTGTGTGTGTGTGTGTGTGTGTGTGTGTGTGTGTGTGATATTCATGATCTAGAACCTCTTGAAACCTCCGCAGATGAGAGAAGACGATAAGGACCCTGTGTATAAATACCTGGAGAGCATGATGACCTGTGCACGTGTAAGAGGGTTCAGAGAGAGGGCCCCACCTGAAGTGAATTTAGAGCCCAAAATCATCGGTACACCCAGAATCATATTTTTGTACTATTAATGTGGACTCAGTTCTGGTTCTGGGTTCGGTGACATAACAGTGTTTTTGTTTTCTGTGCAGAGAAACCCCCTCAGTTGACAGCTTTTGATGAGAAGGAGGCAAGAAAACAAATTGAGATCCAGTCCGGATGTCATTGGAGGAAGGACCGGAAAAAGGTCCTGGAAGAGTTATGCCGACGCATGAATCAGAATAATATTCCTGAGAGCTTTATCATAGAACCGTACCAGATCCGCCTGATTACCAAGATTGTCATGCAGAAGCCCAGCGGCTCAGTCATTAAATACAGGGTAAGACTGGAGATTCTAACAGATTTTACAATTTAAAGTTCTTCTGAAAGATGCTCTTGTATAAAACAGTCTTTCTCATCTTTATGAAGTTGCATATTAGTGAACCATCAGCCAATGATGAGGAAAAGTCTGAAAGCAGTGACAAAGAAATGCATGCCAGTGATGGTGAGGACATGGAAACAGTTGAGGAAGAGGAAGAGCCAGTTATGCGCTATGGAGTCACGCCTTTTCTGAGCGGTGTGTTACCTGCTGGCAAACTGAGAGCCAGAACCAAACCAGTTGGCTGTCAAGCATCCGGACTTATACAGGTTATATACAGGTTATAGGCTAAAGGCTATAACACTTTTTGACATTTTTTACCTGATAGGGACTAAGTGAGTTTTCCTGACCTAAATTACTTTCCCTACAGGTTAATGGCAAGACGTACAATCAGGCCAGACTGTTGCTGGGAACTATGGGATCTTTACATCCAGCCAACCGTCTTGCAGCTTACATCACAGGCCGAGTGAATTTGCCCGCTGAAATAAATAAAAAAACTCTAAAGTCAGATCCTACAAACAAAGCCAACACTCCTGCTATCCTGCTCGTCAAAGCTGCAGGCACCGAGACCCCTTCGACAATAACCCCCAGAACAACTGCGAAGCTGAAGAATCCGACACAGCAGCCAGGTAAACTTGGTCTCTGAGACATAAGCACAGTTTTAAACAGATTCTCCCTCAGTGGTGAAAGAAGTAATAAACTCCAGAACCTTTCAACACTGACACCTGCAGCTACATCACACTATTGAGACCACCAAATGAAATGAAGCTCCTTAAATGTCCGGCTTTCAGATGTTATTAGTTGGATAAACCGGGCTTAAAATCTAACTGAAATTCAATATTGGTGTTAAGCCAGGTATCCTTTCTGGTTTGGGGCTTTAGTAAACATTAAAAATCATCACACAAGCTGCCTGATCGCTGGCTTGATAAATAAGGAATGCCATGAAGTTTCCGGTAGGTGTATATGACCCTTTACCTGTGTTTTTGTTTTTGTTTTTTTAGTTCAACAATCTGAGCTAGAATCTTCTAACAAGGGTTTTGTGGCACTACTGCTGCCTCCACAAAGCGCTCCATCCAAATCCCCGGTCCAAACAATCACCAGAGGAGACATCTGCCAAAGCACCACCTTCCAGAACAGCTCCATGACCTCAAACGTCTCCCTCACTGTCTCACCATCACTGAAAACCCCCAGTTTCTTAGGACAGACTGGGACCTTTTCATTTAGGATCTGCCCTCCCACTAACCAAGGCACCAAAAGTCAGACCCAGCAAGGAGTGTTGCTGCCCGGCGGCTTCACTCTCATTCAGCTCCCCAGCCAAAATACTAATGGAGACTCCCAGCAGGTACCATGTGAGAACACAGGTGGCACAGCCAACCTCAACTGGCTTGGATTGGACATTGCTGCTAAAGCTAGAGAGCTGTTAAGTAGCGAAATGGTGAAACCAGAGTTTTTCACAGCACCAAAGTGTAATGACGACACATCTTCAGAGGAGAGCGTTGAACTCAACAGGCAGGTGGAATCAGGTGGAAATGATTCAGAGTCTTTGGACTTCTCGGAAGAGAGTGATGAGGTACAACAAAAAAGCCAGAAACATAACTGCTTAGTTCTACTTAAGCTAACCTTCATGTTTGTGCTAAACCACTTCATCATGACTGCTGTAGGTGGACGTTGAAACTATCGATGGCTCACATGAATTGGTCATCGATAGAATCAAAGAAGATGCCAGAAAAGCACTCGTCACATCTCGGTAATCCATGTTAATGCATATCTTTTAGAAACAAGATGCACCATGTATATTTGTGCATATATGATACTTGCAAACATCTTTCATTTCAGGAATTCCCAGGATGGGTTTAGATCGCCGCCAGCCGCCAGCATCCAGGCACAGCCTAATTCATCTAAAGTAATTATAAATTGCTCACCTTTGACCACAGATTCTTGTTCTGCGTTCCTGATTCTGCCACGATGTGCCTTTCATCACCAGCAACAAAAGGGCAGATGTGAGAGCCTCAAAATTCTAAACAGGCGGGAGACTCACACCTGGGTAGAGAGGTTGAGGCGTTCTGAACTGAGAGAGCTGTTTGACAAACTCCACACCATCCTCCAGACGAACCCCAAGCCCCCCCGTCTTCACCTGCTTTCAATGGTCTGTTCCGCTTCCTCTTAAGTTGAGATTTATTTCTATTATTATTATTTGTACAATAAATCTGGAGAATGGTCAAAACCTTCCTACTCATTGTATGTTTGACACCAGTAACAGTAAAAAGAGCGTGTAAGCACTTTAACTTGCTAAAATAATTCATTTACATTATTTTGTTTGTGTGTTTCAACCTCTTGTCTCTACAGGCTCAAAATGAAATCAAATCTTTGGTTGAAGCCTCGAAATATCTGGAAGATCAGAAGACAAAACTGATACAGAAACAGCAGGCTTATTTGAAGGAGCTTTCACTTCTGACTGGTATGTAGGATTCAAGTTTAACATTGCTTTTTGCCTTAATAATCTATATCAAAATATTACTAATTTTTATGACTTTTTAGGGAGGTCAGAAAAGGTTATTCAAGACCGACTGAAGGAGTTTTACAAGGAGGAGAAACTGAAGGAAAAAACAATGAAGTGGAGCCCTTTCTTTTCCAATCTCCTCCAGTCCAGAGCTGCTCTTCTGCAGGCCGATAATTCCGAGGCCAAAAAAGAAACCATACCTCTTTTGCCATCTGACTTTTTGCTCAGGCCCTCTCAGCATCCCTCCAACCCCGTAGCTGCACAGAACACTGCGGTCCTGACACCTCTGAGAATGCAACATTTCCAGCCTGAGGTCACGAAGACAATGTCACCGGAGCTAAAGAGTGTTGCTGCACCCTCACCGCACGACGACAGAAAGGACAAGATATCCGATTCCGTTGCTCAAAGGAGTGTCAAAGCCACAACCTCAACACAGAAGCCTGATGCCATTCAGCCAGTGAAGGAGATTAGTTTTCCTCTGGTTCGCTCCAAAAGTGGCAGAATCATTCTCCCCTCATCTCTGAAGCCAAGTATGTGAAGACCTGCTTTTGACCTATTTGCTCCTGATGTTAAACTGAAACCAGTGGGGAAAATATGTACGCCTGTAATAAAGGTCACAAAGTATCTGACCATACAAATACAAGGAGTGATATAGCAAAGTTTACCCATATGCATGAGATTTTTTAATGCGAGATGATAATTGCAGAGAGCCTAAATCTAAATTAGAAATTTAGTAAAATCCAGTGGAAAAATGAAAACAAAAAAAGGGTATATGTGTGTGTGAGATTTACATTGGATGTTTACATATATTTTTCCTGTGTTTCTCAGTTTGCCAGAACATTTTACCAGTTGTGGGTGAGAAGAGCAAGCTGGCAGGAGAGACTGGTGAGAAGCCTGCTAATAAACAGAAGACGGAGCCAGACCAGCCTGCAGAGATCATATCTGTGACAGAGGAGGACAAAACGCTCCAATCCCCAAACTCTAAGCCAACGCCTCCATGTGTGAATACACCCATGGCCTCTGTTACCTTCCTGAACAAGTCAATGTTATTAGTCCAGAAGGCCCTGCATGCTGCAGAGCAAATTCCTACCGTGGGTCCTCAGGCTGCTCCGACCCAAACCCCTGTCCAACGCAGCAGAGGCAGACCTCGGAAGACTCCCAGGATCCAAGTGAAACTTGCTCCTGCTAGTGAACGGCGCGGGCACTCTGTTAAGAGTCTCGATCACAGTCAAACTGCAGTTGCAGAGGGACCCAAGGAAAACGGTCTGTTGACCACAGGGGATTCGCCACTTCTGCTCAAACGGGGCAGAGGACGGCCTCCGAAGAGGTCTTCATCTGAGGGGTTATGGAATCCTCCAGTCATACAGGGAAGCGTCACACCCAAATCTGAGGACATTCCTGAAAGATTTTCTAAAGAGAGTAGAAAAGCTCGGCCTTTAACCCGAGCCGCCCTTGGAAAAGACTTCCCCAGTGCGAAGAAACGCTCGTGGATAGATATAGAGAAGGAATTGGAACAGGACACAGACTCAGAATAGTTTTATGACTAAAGCCAACGCATATGTCGGTGGACCTCAGTTACTGTTGAAGCTTTATGCTGCTTTTCTGTCCAAACCTCAGTGGAGTTTCATACAGCAGTGGGAAGTTTTGTCTTTTGTGTCCTGTATATCAGAGAAAAGCATTAATTGACCTTCTGAATGTACAAAAAGAAATTTTTAATAATCCTACCCACCTGCCTGTTGACTTAAAATGAAGCCTTACAAACTGTATAAATTAGGAGGACCAGCCAACACTGCTTTACTAACTCTGCATGTTAATTGTTTTCTTTATATTGGTCATCAATTCTTATTTTAATGAACTCACTGAAGACCATTGCTGGTAGCACTTTGGTAGGATTGGTCATTGTGGGATGTTTATTATGATATGCATTTAAAATATTAAAGAACTTTTTTTTTCATGGGGCTTTAGTAATCTGAGGACATTTTATTTTAAACTTTGTTACATTAACCTACTGTGTGGATAATGTTGAGACACTGGTTTTCCTATTACTTTGGTTTAAAACAAATCATTTGACCATTGAAAATCAATAAAAATGTGACATGCATATATTGTGCCACAAGTTGTCACCTGTAGGTTTTCTTTGTGTGTTTTTTTTTTACATGTTAAAAAATAATGGTTTTGCTTGCTAATTGTTGCATTTTAAACCCATTCCATCCTGAGAAATTGCAGTCAAATGCAACAATGAGGACAAAACGGTTACAATCCAGAGGTCGTATCAACCGTCTTGTATTGACTTTTCCTAAATATGGAAATAAGTGTGAATTATTTGCTGCCCCAAGGTAGGAAAATTACAATTAAAATGTCGACAGCTATTTTCCGTAAAACATTGAGGGCACTATACCTCTTTATTGTCTAAAGAGCTATGGTTAACTGATGAAATAAAAAATGAATAGCTCTAAGTGATTAAATGTTAATAAAATGATGTTACTTTAAAGGAAATGGATACAGGCTTTCAGCAGGTTAAATTGACTGCTTCTAATACTAAAATCAACAGCCAGATAATAACATAATTGAAAGCTATCTCTGATTCATGATCAAGTGGAGTTTTATCTTACAATAAACTTTAAGATTTTAAAAATGTAATTTTATTTCAAACTGCTGTTCAATCGTCGACCCGACGTCATCGCGGGGCGTGGCCTGTGCTGTATTGGGACATCACGTGGTCAGTTTACAACAAAATGACGTTGCCCTTTATTAATAAAACTTGGATTTGTGTCATTGTGGTCAAATTTAACATCAGGATCCCGTCAAGTTGCACACATTGTTTTTTTTAGTCGGCCCTCAGAATGTGATTGATCATGTTGGGCTCTAACAAATAAAAACGATCGCTTTAAGCAAATGAGTACATTATCCAGGACAAACAGTGCATTCAAGATAACTTTTTTATCGGCCAGCCAGGAACTAAATCAAACAATCCACCTTCAACTTGACCCTCCCAGTAATCCCATTAAACCATTTAGCAACAGCGGTAACAAAAGCAATCAGTGATGCAATCATGAGGGCTCAGGTTCAGATTAAAGCCTCCAGCTCCTTCAGTCCACAGTTGTTGGCGTTTCCATGGTAGTGTGAAGACATCGGTGCAAAAGCGCCGGAGAGAAGCTCCAGAGGAGAAAAACAAGATTAGTGCCCACATGTCCTGACAGCAGGAGCTCCTTCCGACATTAGAGAAGCGGTGTGTGCACAGGGTTCAACTGCTGCTCCAAGGATCTTTCTGTTTTTCTTCCTGCCTGGTGTTCCGACAAACATCATGCCTGGAGATGGATTCACCAGCCGGATCAGGAACTTACTGCGTTCTCCGGCCAGCAGACAGAGGAAGGACAAGAGGGAAAGTCTGTCGAGCAAGGTAAGACAGGTATCGATGCCCAGCAGATACAGCCATTTACCAAAATATATAATAGAGTTTAGCTTTCTAAAAAAGACCTGAAGTTCACTTAAGGCTCATCACAACTGTTATCAGTGCTGCCAAGGATACCGTATCAGCTCATTACTCATAAGAGGCACTATAAAAAATGTGAAAAGAAAAAAACGTTGTTGATATATTTTAATATGGAGGTCATAAAATTCTATTTGAAATTTTGCCAATTTAATAACGTGCACCTGTATTTATAACTGTTTTATTACTGTGCAAACCTGGAAAAATACTCTGCAGTCTGCTTTGTTTTGATCCGTGAAATTGTTTTAATAAGCAGTGGATAACACAAAGAAAATGCTTTAAAATTAATTTACAAAAATTATTTGTTAATTAGCATTAAAACCCAAGCCTGAAATGGAGCTGCAGAAGAGTCGATGACCCTCACAGCTGCTTCATCTGCTGACACACTTTATCTGCCTTCTGTCACATTATCTGTTTATGAGTCTGACCTTGCACTTGATCCTTTACCCTTTTAATCAAATCGACATCAAATTTTAGAGATTTTTTCCCCAGGAATGATCACATCACACAAACCTTACACCTAATGGTAATATGTTTTAATGCCACTTGTTCTCACAACACATGTCTATCCAGGTGACTTTAGAGAAGGTTCTCGGCATCACGGCTTCAGGAAAGTGCGGTCTGGCCTGTGACCCACGTTCGGGGTTGGTGGCCTATCCTGCAGGGTAAGAACGATGATCTCTGCATCCTCATCTCGAGCCCTAACCATCCCATCTTTGACATTTCCCTTGACCTTTAGAGGGCTTGACGTTGCCATCAGTCCAGCATCAATTTTTAAAACACGAATTAGCTGTAGCGTCACATAAGCTTCTGTTTCTGTTTAAACACATTAATCAATGCTCATGCTTCTGTGACCCCCCCACCACACACACACACACACACACACACACACACACAGCAGCAGCAGCCCTCATTAGCTTAATCATACCATGGGATAGCCTTCAGACTTACTGCATTGGTAAATGCATGAATGAGTGTATTTGTTGCTCTAATCTTGTGCGAAATGTCTTAACAGGTCAAAGCACAATGTTTAATATGGATCAAGAGAGATTATTAAACTTGTGATTCAAGCATTACACCAGAGGTTGTCAGAAAGGTTGAGGTTTTTGATCCGCATGCATGTGTGAGATGAAGAAAATGTTTTCAAAACTGAGTTTAGTTATTCATTTTTTGAAAATAAGAATTGTATGAAAAATACATTAAGTATTGTGCATAATTGTGTAAATGTAATGCAAAATGCAACGTCTTGCAGTGTCTTACTCTTTTTTTGTGTAGGTGTGTGGTCGTCTTACTAAACCCGAAGAAAAACAGACAAAACCACATTATCACTTCCAGGTGAGCTGAAAATGTCACCCAAGCAGATGCAAAGATGATGTTTTCGGGGAAAAAAAGTCAAATACAGTATCAAAGCAGTAATACCTACAATGCTTTTGAAGAGATTAGGTAAAGGTAAAATCTTTGGATTTAGATGCTGTGTGTGATTTTTATTGATGTATTGTTAATTTCTCTGTGATCCGCCCCTTTAAAATGTTAAATATCAAGCATTTCTTTCAACTTGAACAGGAAGTCCATCACAGCTCTGTCTTTCTCCCCTGATGGAAAATACTTGGTCACAGGAGAGGTGAGCTTCCTCGTGTTTTCTTTTCTGAAATTTTCATTAAACTTACTTTGAATGTTCAAATAAATGACATTAAATAGTTAAAGTGTGTCATAAAGCATGTTCGGGCAGACTGAGAAGAGCGGCGCTGTTGAGTTTCCAGCATAAACAGTAAAGACAGATGAGTTTTGTACTCATAGTTTGTCCTTTTGTCCTTTCTGGAATGCAGCTGAATGTTTCTGCATGGTTTTTGAGAACATTCCAGCAGGACTTAAGTCACAGATCTCCCTCCTGTTCCGCTGCATCCTGTACTTACGTATGTTGTACTTACAGCGTTACTATACTAATCTGCTCCATCCAATCAAAGCTGATTAAAGACTCTGCTGTGCAAGTTGGATGCCATAGCTGCCATTCATAGAGCAAGGTTCAAAGACACATCAAGGATTAGGGTTAAATTAACGACTGAATGGATTTTAATATTTTAAACATGGCTGTTTCGGCTCTTTTCTATTTTTCTGGGCGATTTAAGTGGAGCCACAGCCCACGTCCTCAAGGCCGTCTCTCAGCGACCTACAGTGACCTTTAAGCGGTTGCTCTGCTCTGTTAGAATTAGCGATTACACAAATACCCCTGACCTTTGATCCTCGAGAGCGAATAATGTGGGCATGTCCAGGACGGCAGAAGAGAAAAATTTGTATTCAACAATCGCCTCACATTATGCTGCACATATACCCCTGTCCTGTCCATCAGAGTGGCCACCTTCCAGCAGTCAGGGTGTGGGACGTGGCCGAACGGAGACAGGTGGCGGAGCTCCAGAGACACAAATATGGAGTCTCGTGCGTGGCCTTCTCCCCCAACGGCAAATACATCGTCAGTGTGGGAAACCAGCATGACATGATTGTCAGTGTTTGGGCCTGGAAGGTAGCTTCATTTTGCTCCACTACATTTTGGAGGCTAATCTTGCAGTTTTTCCTGTCAAGCGTTGTGGTCTGAATGTGTATTGTGCTCTCCTGCAGAAAGACGTGGTTGTGGCTGCCAACAAGGTGTCCAGTAAGGTGACGAGTGTGTCTTTTTCCGAGGACAGCTCCTATTTTGTCACAGTGGGCAACAGGCATGTCAAGTTTTGGTATCTGGACCATTCCAAAGCCAGCAAGGTTAGTATATTTGGTTTGTTTAGAATAGCCTTTGAGTTATGTTTACCTCCATATTTTGGAGGAGGTAAACAAACATAGAATATAACCTTCTATAAACCCAGTTGGGCTGATCTCATCTCATCTTTCTAGGCCAGTGTCCCGGTCCCTTTGCTTGGCAGGTCAGGGCTGCTAGGAGAACTGAGGAACAACTTCTTTTGCGATGTAGCCTGTGGACGGGGTTCTACATCTGACTCCACCTTCTGCATCAGCTCCTCTGGACTCCTGTGTGAATTAAACAGCAAGAGAATGCTTGAGAAGTGGGTGGATCTACGGGTGAGGGCAATATTTACCTTTCCACCATTTTTCCCTGGTGTTTCATGTACCTAGACAAAATGGTTCTTTTCAAATATTGACAATGATGGAGACTATAAATTGCCCATTTAGTGAATGGTGTGAGATCTGTCCTGGATTCCTTCCTCTGGAGGTGGCTGCGCCACCCACTGTGGGCCGTATTTTGCAGATGAATGAAGGGATGGATGAATTTACAACTTGTTTATGATAATACAGATCAATACTTACCCAGTCCATTTCATCAAAGTGGTAATTCAAAAGAGGAACCTCATCCTGTTGTATTTGCAGGGAGACAGAGGATAATGAGAAAATGTTTTCCTCACTGTAGATGTGTCCTGCAGAATGTTGAAGCACAGGGAGCTAAACTGTAGAGACATTAAAGGACCGTGTACCATGCATCTGTGGTTACCTCCCAGCTGGGATGGTTTTAGTGTACAGACAGATGAAGGTGTTCAGGTTGTGCCTCTGCCTTCTGTCTGAGGATCAGCGAAGGATTAGCAACAGGGCAGCAGACAAGTACAGGATGTTTTTGGAAGCCTTCCATTAAGAACTTGTTGATGTTCCATTCTGTTGCCTCTATTGTTATAGGTAGTCATCGGTGATTGGATGAAATGAGCCATCAGTAACTAAGTGACATTTGTGCCCCGCTTTTAGACTGGTACGGCCCACTCTCTGTCTCTGTCTGAGGACACCATCTTCTGTGGGTGCGCCGATGGAACGGTGCACGTCTTCAAGGCCGCCAACCTGCAGTTTGTCTGCACGCTGCCAAGGCCACACCCCCTTGGCTCAGATGTCGCTGCCGTCACTGAGGCGAGGTGAGACAGGTGTAACGCGGTCTTTACCCTGGCTTGGATTCACTGAAGGATCAAATGCTCTCTATTTTAGGAGTCTGCTGCCTCAAGTTGCGACCTTTTTCCATAGAAACCTTCCTAATTTTAATTAAATGATGTCTGGGGACCGCTTACCCCAGTTCCTTCTTCCAGTAGAGTAGCGTTCTTCTGACAGTGTTGCCATTTTATTTGTTGTAAAGCTGAATTTCTTTTAAAAAAAAGTCCCCAATCTCTTTCCCATCAGCCACCTTTTTTCCACCAAGATGGACGCTCGTTACCCAGATGCCATTGCGGTGACCTTTGACCCTGCCAGCCACTGGCTCAGCTGTGTTTATAATGACCACAGTCTGTACGTGTGGGACGTGAAAGATGTTAATCGGGTGGGGAAGGTGCACTCTGCCCTCTTCCATGCTTCCTGTGTGTGGGACCTTGAGGTAAACTATGAGTGCTAGAGATTAATAAGTGTAATTTAAATAATATTACCTGAACACATCCACTCTTCGCTCTCAGATGTTTCCAGATCTTCCTGATAAAGTGGGTAGTGGTTCGTCATCCGGCGTGTTCCTCAGCTGTTCTGCTGATAACACCATCAGACTGTGGCACATGGATGAGTCGACACGTTCTCAGAACATCCTGAGCACTGTGAGTTCAGCATTAAAGATGCATTCAGGTGCCAGAGTTTCTCAGAAAAAGGATTTCTTCATCAATCGCTGCCCTACAGGATCTTCAGAATGTAATCTATGTCAGTGGAAATGCTACTGCCTTGCTGGATCCAGATTGCACAGCGAACGTAAATACAGACAAACCAGGTGATGGACAGACGGCAGAAACCAGGACGGGCATCAGAACCATCTGCTTAAGTCCAGATGGCAAACACCTGGCGTCTGGAGACCGTAATGGGATGCTGAGGTAATACAAGAAGGTTGAACTTGAGTGCGGTGGCAGGCGGAAGTGACCTCTGACCTTTAAAACGCATCAATTTCTTTCCTGCAGAATTCATTCTCTGAGCAGCATGGAGGAGGTTCTGAAAGTAGAAGCCCATAATGCTGAGATTCTGTGTCTGGAATACAGTAAACCAGGAACTGGTGAGTGTGTCAGCGATGAATGTGTCTGGCTGGGTGTCCATATGATACATGACGAATACGTCTGGCTGCTTATAGGTCTCAAGCTGCTGGCAACAGCAAGCCGGGACCGTCTGATCCACGTCTTGGATGCCGACAATGACTACAGTTTAGTGCAGACTCTCGACGAGCACTCCTCATCCATAACAGCCGTCCGCTTCGCTGGTGAGCCACTTGAGAGTCTGTTAAGATCTGACAGTTAATCTTTTCATAATCCGAGCTTTCATCTCCCTTCAGTCCCTCCTTCTAATTCACTTGCAGCGCTGCTTGTTTAAATAATCAATGACCGCTCCACATATGTATTCAGGTGGAGCTCTGTTTAAGGCCCTCCTCTCCTCTGATTGTCTAATTGGTTCATTCCTTTTCTGTAGAAAGAGTAAAATGCGTGCAGTCTTGGGTTAAACCTCGTTTGTCAAGAAAATAGCAAAGTTTCTGATTTGCAAGTTTTACCAACTAACGAAAGAGTCGAATAATCCAAGAATGATTGGCTAATCAACTCTCTTCTCCAGCCTGTGAAAACAGTGTGAGGATGATCAGCTGTGGAGCGGACAAGAGCATCTATTTCCGTACGGCCCACAAGGTCAGACACGTCCAAATCGACCTTAAACTGTTAAACACGGTGTTTTGGGATATAAACAGCTCACAATTGAACAGGATATTTCCCTATTTTTAGTCCCCGTGATAAGGCATGCTAACGCTAACGGTTGCTACTGCCATGCTCCTTTTTTAAAAGCACCATAAAATACCTTCTCCGGGCTTATTGTTTAATATTTTAGCAGTGCAGAATATTTTATGTAACCAGCAGAACATATTGCTAACCTACAACACTTTCATTTTACCCAATCTCTGAAGTTGCTTTCCATTAAGAATTCAAATCACACCTTAATCTGTTTGGTTTTTGCGTGTAAGTACAACTCCGCAGCACAAAAAGTGCACTGGCCTGCAACTCATATAACTAAAAGGGACCACGGAGACGTCACTGCTGCTGCTTTTCCTCCGGATTTGCTTCTGGGTTACTGGGACAGTTTTCTATTCTGTCAGAGTTGCATAAGTCAGTTAGGTAAAAACTCAATTCAGGCCACAGCAGCATTGTGGAGCACAATAAACAATGGCCTGTTAATCCACTGCATTCAGACATTTATTATAGAAACATCTTGTGACAAACCTTCGAGCTGTATAAAAGTTAAAGGGGCATCTTCTCTTCGGCCTTGTTTCAGTGTTTTGACAGGATTTGAATAAACCTTTGTGTTGTAATTGGATGCCACTCACACTTTAGGAATAGTGTTGTTACATTTAAGTGATTCTATTTCATTAACGCTGGTGCAAAAAAGTCGCTGCAGCTTTTTAATATCAATAATTGCATCCTGCCTTGTACATGTACATACACACGTTAATGACAATCAATACACAGAGCTGCACCGTTTTCTCATCTGTCCATTTATCCTCTTTGTTATCATTTGTCTGTGGGGAACCAGACTGACAGAGGCACTGAGTTTAGACGCTCTCACCATATGGTCAGGAAGACCAGCCTCTACGACATGGGTGTAGACCCCACCTGCAAGTACGCTGCTGTTGGCTGCCAGGACCGCTGCATCAGGTGTGTGTTTTTTATTCTTTTAAAAATAATCTACCCCAGATATTATTGTTTGGGATTTTGAGGTCATCAGGTTCCCCTCTGTACACAGGATTTTTAACATCAATAGCGGCAAACAGAAGAAACTCTACAAGGGATCTCTAAGCGAGGATGGAAGCCTGATCAGAGTAACATTTCTGGGCACAACCCACGCTCCATCTCTATATTTGCACAGTGTGTTGACTCTTTCTTCACTCTTTTGTCCTCACAGGTACAGCTCGATCCATCCGGTCAATACGTGGCCACCAGCTGCTCTGACAAAAACATCAGCATCTTTGAGTTCAACAGTGGGGAATGTGTGGCCACAATGTTTGGACACTCTGGTAACATGCATGTTTATTGGTAAATCATCTACTGTCACACAGATTTAAGAAAATGTCTTGTCCTGCAGAGATTGTTACCGGGATGAAGTTCACCAACGACTGCAAGTACTTGATTTCGGCATCTGGGGACAGGTAGGGAATAAAAATAGACTGGAGAATGTACCGCTTCTACAGTGCAAAATGCAACTCCCAAATAATAAATGCAGGAAACACAAACTAAAATGTTATATATGCATCGCAAGATATAGTTTTAAACTCCTTGAATGAATAAAAGAATGATCTGCAGAACGATTGCAAACTCCAGATGTCCAAATGTGAATTTTTGCTCTAAAGTAACTGCTACTGTGGATCAAGTCAGTCTCCGAATTAAAACCGTCTTTACTCTGGGCTGTCGGAGGAAATGAGCAGCCAAATGTGTTTGCAGACATTTTCCTCAACAGTCAAGCTGAAATGAAATGCTGAATTTTTAATGCCCGAATGCTTTTATCCATCAGCTGTATCTTTGTGTGGCGACTCGCTCCAGAGCTGACGATCAGTATGAGAGAAAGACTCTGGCAGCTCCAACAAAGGCCCGATTCGCCACCCGGCGCCACCTCTGGTCTCAGGTAATGGCGTCTGTGCGCTCGCCCACAAACCTTTTCGTGAGACAACACCAGAATCTTCATCATTTCGTCCGGCTGTCGCCGCAGGCACGAGCAGTCCGCCGCCCCCATTCTGAGTGGCCTTTCCTCCGACAGCGACCACGAGCACGAGGATGAGGACGGGGCAGAGAGCGAAGGCTGCAACAACTCAGAGGACATTACGACCAACACGTCCTCTGACAGCAGCCAGGGAGAGGAGGACACAGGTATAAACTCAGTATAAACTGTGAAAGGACAATCTCTGAGCTCGTGTTATTCCTGTGATGTAACCATTTGTGCTGGAAAAGTGTGGTCCTGACCTTTCCCTCTCTGCAGAGTGCAGCTTTAATAGAACCAATTCAGCCATCAAACGAACGATATTTCATTTCATTGTAAAGCTTCTGATTACTATGCTCTTCCGTACAACAGGTGGCTCGGATGAAGGGCAGGACTGGGAGCTGGCAAAGGTCGGTGCTTATGTCTGATCACAACAGCACAAACAATTTATCTCAGGCTCAGTTAAGTTGAATTTTGAACACAGTACAAGCGCACGGTACAATGCATTAATCTTAACAATATGCAGTAGTATTAATGTGTTGGACATTTGATTAATGCTTGAGTAAATGCTTAAAGGCTGCCTCCATTAGATCACTTGAGAAGGAACTGAAGTGGTTTTAGAAACACTGCATGGCTTCACACATGAGATTAAATCCTCTGGGCTATACCAGAGTGGAAATGCTCTCCTGCTGGGTCTTGAAAGTGATATAAAAAGCTGCGTGAAATTCATTCTGAAACACACAGCGTGCGAGTGGGAGTTATAGAATTCAATCAGCTTCATTACAGATTTGATTTCTTGGATGGAAAATGCCATGGGAACGATCAAGTCCAGCTCCTGCGATTGTTTTCATTGACATCCTGTCCGCTCCCTGTTTAAGCATGGCGCCTGCCACGTCACCTCTGACCCCTCTAAACGACCTCGGAGGCGTTGGTCTCGGCGCATGGGCTCCCTGGAGGTGATGGTCAAGTCCATGTTGGATCTGAGGCAGCTGGAGACATTTGCTCACAAGAAAAACGGCTCCTCTAATGAAAAAGAGAGACAGAGCACGCCCAGCCAGGTATGTATGGAGCCGAGGTGGAGGGAAGAGGGTGGCGTTTGTATGCTGTGCTGACGCCCATCATTTCCTGCAGCTGGGCAACAGAGCCAAGAGACATCAGCCCTGGTTGTCCTTGCACTCCTCCAAGGTCATCCGGGATCCCGATGGAGCCGCCTCTTACCCAGAGGAGAACCAGGAAGATGCAAGTCTCCGGGGCAGGTACCGTACATCCCTACTCAGGGCTCACAGCAACACTGACAGGGAACAAAACTGCTGAGGATGTTTGTCTCTGTCTATTGTTGCTTGTGGTTTTCCACCTCTCACTCACTGCTGTCAAACATCAGCGGTCAGGTGGAGGAGGGGCAGGACCGCAGGATGCAATGGAGGGACAGGCGCAGTGACAGCCAGGAGAGCCACAGCCCGGACAGCGCTTGTTATGTGAGCTATGACAGCGGGGGGTCCAGCCCCGATTGTAACCTGGATGGTGAGCTCCATACTCCTTATTCAAAAGCCACTAAACACCATATATTTGTTCTGTAAAATAATAACAGTCCTCACATGGAAAATATTAAAAATAGACTTAAACTATGTGACTAAAAATACAGCGAAATGTCTTTTTGTAGATGGAAAAGCCTCAATTTACCTATTGAGCTGAACTTTTCAAGCTTTGAAGAAACAGTTTGCACTTTTAAAATAGTGTGAATCAAATCAGCGAGACATCCATTATCGGGATCAATGTGACGGACATGGAACCAGTTTAACATTTCTCAATGGTCTATTTTCTGTTGCTTGAGGTTTTTACCATTTTATTTCCCAACAAAAAAAACGACTGCCCTGAATCGACTTTAATAATTCACCATGTGGGTTTCAGTGGAGCAGACAACGTAATAGCGAGCGGGCTTGAATAGAAACGTCCATTTGAATAGCTAGAGTATAAAACACACAGCCGCCTTATATTTTAATGTTCTGTATTTCTTTGTGTAGTTAAAAATGTCTTCATTGTGTGTACATAATAAGCTTAAATGTAATTGAAAGCCATTATCGCCGCAGTGTAGAACCTGCTGACACAGGTCTTGAGCACACTGAAGCCCGAACCATTTCAGTCTCCAACTTGATAAAAATTGTCAGCTGATGAAAGTGTTTTGGCCTCTTTTTTGTTGGATGTACCAGTTTTATTGGTGTTTCCTTTCGGGGTTTATCTGTAACCTTCTCTTGTGCCTTTTTGCCTTTTCAGACTCCAGAGACTCGGACTCCATGAGCCTGGACAGCTCTGAAGAAGACAGGGTGGAACAGGTGCTACAGGGAGCCATGACGAGCGTGGACGAGGCTCTGTTGAAGGTGACTGGAGCTGCTGAGCATGGCCAGGAAGATTTCCTCAAGCAGAACTTTGAGACGTTGACCCAGAGCTGCAGCACAGGTATGAGACGCCAAACACTAACATTAAAGGGATATTTGGGCGTTTTGGGTCAGTATGGATCAGTAGATAAGTGTCAAATTTATGTTCTCTAAAATGTTGAAAGGTTCCTGTTATTGCCTTTATGCATATTTTCCAATGTTGGGTATCCGTCCACAGCAGAGCAGAATGCCATGAGGCCGAGCATGTCGTCACGTTTTCTGGCCAGAGGACACAATAACAGGTAGTGTTGACCACATCACACCAGCATGAGCATCAGGTTTTTATGAACTCTTACTGTTACACCACCAATACAACATCATGGTCAAGCTAACTAGTCAGTTTAAAATATCAATTTTGTGTGCACAAGATTAACAAATATACTCTTAGATTACAGATGCATAAATGCAGGAAATCTGATGATAAAAACATCTGTATTGATTTTCATTCTTGGCTCAGGTTAAATATCTCTTTTGCAACAACAAATGATTAAATCATTGCCTTTCAAGGTCAAGTAGCAAATGAGTTTGTGCATCGTGCATTTCATTCCTCTTCTCCCCTCACTGCTTAATGACTTTTCTCTATGAAGGGGCATGAATCCTCCTGCCAAAATACATGGAAAAGATCAAGACTGCCACTCCGTTAAGCCTCCTGTGTCAAAAGGACGACCCTCGGTGGTAAACAGCACCCAAGATAAGACCCCTGTCTCATCTGGCAGAAGCGAGGGAACAAGGTAAAAAGACAAGACTGCAAATGTGGTTTATTTTTCATTTCTGCCACTTTGGCACACTTGGATAAATGAATCATGAATGCCAAAGATCAAAAAGCCCCAACGTTATTCTATTTGAATTCTAAAAACAGGTTATTAAACATTAATAAACACACATGGCAGGAATAGAGTTTGACAGACAGGACTTCCTGGAGGCTCACAAGGGTACAAGACATTTTTACACTGTTTTACATTGCCACAGATCCTTGTACATTAATAATAAATAGGAGTAAACAAAAGCAGAGAGAAACTCAACTTTCATCTAAAATAATTATGCACATTTAATTACATCAGAATTTCTGTCTCCCTAGACTAACACATAATCCTTATTTAAGTAAAATTACAGTAAATGTAGTGCCATGCTTAATGTGATATAAGTGCCAGTTACATAGCTTTGAGGAACTTTATTGTAACTCAAAGTTCTTCTTTTCCATGATTACATTATAAAAGACTGACAGAGTATTCAATTTTAAAATATTCTGGTTTTAATGTGTCTCAACAGGTCTGATAATCCACAGCAAGACTGCAGTTTTACACTTCGACCCCTGAAGAAGAAGCAGACTTCAGGGTCCCACCTGTGGAGGCTCTCCAACCCCCCATCCAAATCTGTGCTGCAGCTGGACAGATCCACATCCTTGCAGAAATCCCACTCTGCCATTAATCTGTCCTCTGACTGTATGTTCCATTGGTTTTTGCGTGCTTTTGTTTTTAAAATTCATGTCAAATAATTCAATATATTTGCTGGGTACATGTTATAAAACGGCAGCCAAATTTCTCGGAGGTAAAAATAACGTGGTCTTAAAATGAAATGATGTTTTTGTATTTTAGAAAGTCATTTATTTCATCTCCTGTATCTTTGTCTTAAGCTCCCTACTCATCTGCGCCATCTAGTGACAGCCTCCTGTCAATAGAGTCATGCAGGAGGCCTCAGCATCTTTTTCTGGATCATGACTCTTCTCAGCCACAGTTCAGCTTTTCTTCATCCTCCTCTGGGTCCCCGCAGTCACCACAGGTGACCCTGCCCTGGGAGATCCCCAGACAGAAGACCCAGCACTCCTACATGAACCATACTGCAAGCTCCTTGGCCAAAAGCAGTCGCTCCACCTCAGTGGGAGAAGGCCTCCAGACAAGGACGCCGCATGACTCCCCTTCCACTCACAAAAAAAGACAGTCCTGCGAGGAGCTGGAGACCCATTCTGCCCTGCTCAGCTCGTCCTTGTCATCGCCGTCATCTCTCTCGACCAGCCCGTCCCCGACGTCTTCATATCCCACCCCTGCAGCATCAACCAGTGGTTTTAACCCGAACCCTCCGCCCTCTCGCATCCCTCTTCTGAAGCAGCCTGTCAGCCCGAGTCGCAGCCTGTGTCTGGAAGGGAGGCCACGCTCCAGTTTGGCTGGATGTGAAATAATGCTTAATCCAGGAACTAGAGGTCAGTCACCCTTAGAACCAAGAATGGATCCGGAGCCCTAAATTGAAAACCTGTGTTAGTGTAGGACTTTGAACATATTCTGCTGTTTGCAGCTCGTGTCAGACATCTGTCCCTCAGTTTGGACCATTCTTTCCCAAGTTTTCTGCCAGTGAGGCAGAAGAGGTCCTCTGTTTCAGAGAGGTACGTGAATATGTTTAGTCTCCACGCTGCTAAACTTTTTCTGCAGTTATTACTGGGCAGTCAATTTGCCTAAAAATGAGCTTAAACATTAACTGCAGATTTCTGACTTTCCCCTCCAGCTTTAGGGAGCCGGAAGCAGCAGCCGTAGCCTCAGAGGATCCTCTGCTGTCTGAATGCTCAGGTTTGTGCAAATTGTGAGAATTCAATTTGAAAAACCTCATCCTGTCGTGGACGCTCCTGCCCGGCTGTACGTTGGGTGATAACCACATCACAGGCCGGCGACATTTCAATTTCAAGTCATAAAATGAAGCCATAATTGACCCTGAGTCCGCAGTTTTACCCACAGCAGTGTTTTCCTGAGGAGTGGGAAACGTGGCATCATTTTTCCCAGGCTCACAGCTCATCCTTGTGTTGTTTCTTCCCTTCTTCACATACAATATTCCTGCCTGCACTCCAGACTTTAGCTGAACATGTTCTGTTTCTCACTTCTCCTTGATAACTGAGGAAATGCTGGTCTCTGAGCCCCCGACTCTCCCTGTCTGTCTGACTCTGCAGATCACTCTGTCACCGTGGAAACTTGCAGGCAGGTGGTTAATGAGCTGAACAACAGTGTGAGGAAAACTCTCCAACTCTATTCTAAGGTGATTTCTGTGTGTGAGGGAACGAGAGAAGGATGGGAAAGTGAAGGAAATAAGGCAAATATATCACAAAGTACGAACAGGGAAACAAAAAAATAGTACCAAATATTTTTGAGAAGCGGCACAGCTTTTCTTTTCTACATAAGTGGTTCAAAAATTAAATGCAGTCACGCAGAAAAAGACACTGAGATGCAGCCGAGCCGCCTTCCTGTTTTTCACTTGGATGTTTTCCATTAAACCAGGTGCTGCAGCAGCCCAGCCAAGATCAAAACGAGATGAGGAGCATCCTGTCGGAGACCCTGCTGACAGTCAGAGCTGAGCTGGACGCTCTCCCCCACCCCTCCTCACTGCGTGTGGAGCCAGAGGTCAGGGGTGAGGGGGCCGAGGGGGAGAAAACCCTGGCTCTTTTGGAGCAGTATGCAGAGTTGCTGCTCAAATCTGTGGAGAGGAAACTGGACTCCAAGACCTGATCGCACCGTGGATCTGCAGGAGATGAATTTCAAAATGCTGCAGAAATCACTTTTAAATTAAAACTGCAGCCCACACGGAAGCACTTTGATCTACACTTTTGGTATTTGCACATACTGTAAATCTTTAGAAACCTATTTTTTAGACTAGAGAATATTGATTTGTCTTTGCACTGAAAAGCTAAAGTTGCCTTATTTTTTCAATACTTTTTTCCTTTTGATTATTGTCAGTTATTGTTAAAAAGATGCTACATTTGTTGTTTTATAGCAGTGTTTACATGTAGCTAACATTCATCTTTTATCCAGGTCAAAGTGTTGCTCACTTTCTGTGGCCTTTATAACAATTTTTAAAGGCCGTGTGAGATAAGATTTTCTGTGTAATTTGTAATTTTTTTTACCAACTGTTTCTACTATGTTTTAGAGTAATTGTGCGTAATTTAAATTCCGTCAGTCTTACATCCTTTCTACAGCACCTTTTGTCTTTCTTAATGCACAGTCAACACTGCTGCACTGTTTTTTTCATCTAAATAAACAACCACAAAAGATTTCTGACTCAGGTTTATTTGAGAAACACTGCACACCCAAAAAAATTACACATTTTCAGTTAATAACCCTGTTAAATCCTGACAACAAACACAATAAATATGATTTCAATTAATGACATGGTAGATGAGTTATTGTTGTAACACACTTAAGAGGTCAACTCATTTCCTTGCTAAAATAACACTCACACTCTTGTTTAAGCATCATAAAATAATACTTGGAAAGCTTATTTTAAGGAAATTGCTTAAATGGAAGCATGTGCAAATTCCCAATATTGGTTGGATTTCTGCAATTACACCCAAGAGTGCCTGTGGTGATTTGTACGCCACGTGGGTGATAGTTGGGGTCCTAGGGAAGCGTCTCCACATTGATGTAAGTGAGGACGACATCATGCAGGATATTGATTCTGTCAATCCGGTTGAGCTCTCTGATGCGGTGCTGGAACTCGAACATTGGGATGTTGTTCACCGCCACCCTGAACATCTCTTGAGTGCACAGGATCTTCATCTGGAAGCAGCGAGGAGGACACAGCCATGGGGAATGTGGTGAACGTGAATAATGGAGCGAGCGAAATGGACAAATTCGCAAAGAAGAAACTGATGGTTTAGTTTAGGCAACACAGACAATGATTGGAAACTTCTTAGAGAGGCCTGGGAAGCAACATGTGGCCTCCTATCTGACCTCCTGAAGCCTTCCTGCAGCACAGCAGTGCTATGACTTTACTACACACATGTCTTTCCAACACTTTCTATCTTTTCCAAAGGTTAGCCTGATGCTAACAGTTGATCCAGAGAAACATCAACAATCATACATTAGCATGATTAGACTCACCTCAAATGGGCTCCCAAGAGCAAAGGGAAAGGGCCCCTTCAAGTCTCTCTCCTCTGTTCCCCAGCGTTCCCCAATTTTATGGTTACGGACCACCACCTGTTTACCCCCCTCATTGAAGCGGGGGTTGATATGAAAGGCAATGTCGTTACCTCTCAGAAAGTTCACTGTGAACCTGCGGAAGAGATTTTTGCCTCTCCTTCATCAGTGGCCTTATTGTGTGGAGTGCACAATTGAGAAGAAATCAGAGCATAATTGAGAGTTATGCTGTGCGCTGGACAAAAAGGTAAGACTTACATTTTAGCATTGGGTTTGACACGGCCTAAGATGGTCATCATCATCTTGTCATAGACCCCACGGGCCAGGTTCAGATTATATGGCACACTCTGAACATAGCAACAACAACAAACAGAACAATAATTTAGTGAATTAGGCTGAGTTGTAAGTCATTGTGTATTGAAAGATATTTTTGAACTGCATTGTAGATTTTACTTTTTCTCCAATGGAAATTTTCATGTTTGACTCACAAGTGGTCCAGAAGTTGGTGGAAGCCAGTGTGGAGCCATTATGGTTGGATTCTGTCCAGGCCATCCTGACTGTCCTGGGTTGTATGGCCAACCAGGGTGTGTGGGCCACACGCTAGGATGGATGCCCGGGGTAAGATGAGGTGCAGGGACTGGAACTGGAGCTGGAGCTACAATTTGAGCCGGTGCTTGAGGTTGAACTGGAGCTGGTGGCTGGGAAGGGTGGCACTGGGTGCCTGGCCAGAAGGCTTGGCAGGGCTGCACTGGAGCTGGAGCTGGAGCTGGAGCTGGAATTGGAACTGGGGCTTGAACTGGAACTGGAACTGGAACTGGAACTGGAGCTGGAGCTGGAGCTGGAGCGGGAGCCACAACAGGAGCAGGAGCTGGTGCTGGAACTGGAACTAGGGTTGGTGTCGGAGCTGGAGCTGAATAGGGGACCAGGGCTGGGGTGGTATAAGGCTGAGTACCAGGCCAGCATGGTGTGTTGGGCTGGCCTGGCCAACACAGTGCAGGCTGGGTGTTCTGTCCTGGCCATGCAGGGAACCCAGATGAAGGGCCCGTCCAAACACTGTTAGTCTGTGGGGCACAACTAGAGGACGGGCAGCTGCCATATAGAGCATCAGAATGCTGAGAGGGAAGAGGAGAGGGGCAAGAGGAAGGAGGAGAGGGGCAAGAAGGAGAAGGGGGAGGAGAAGGGGAAGATGGAGAAAGAGAATGGTCAGGGGCCAGGATGGAGTATCGGGGAAGAGAGAGGGTGGACAGAACAGAAGACACCAACTTGCAGTTGCAAACAGGGCAGTTTGACATAAGCGAAAATGATGATGTTGATATTTAGATGAAATATGCTACAGACAGCAGGTATTTCGTGGTCTTACCAGTGTAGGAACCTGGCAATTTGAAGTACTTACATCCATGCCTGCTAGGAAAGAAAGTACTTTTATTACCTTTGATGACATAACCATAAATTAAACTCAATTTTTACCCTTGAACCACTGTTTAAATAAACGTTTATTGTTTAACGAGGCATAACAAGTACATGATTCTGATTGGAGAGTTGTAGTTTTTTCTTTGGCCACAGGGGGGCTCACTTAGAATATTTGCAAAAGGTGCAAAACCCTAAGGAAAAGCATGCGTGTCTAAAGCTCATTGGATTCCAGGACATGGACTAATTGAATCAAGAAAACATCCAGAGTATGCAAAAGGACAATGGTACATCGATTAAGAACCAGGCAAACATGCAGAAGAGGAATTCCTGCAGAAAACAATCTTTATTGTTAGGACCTTTAAATTCACACGGCTTATACTGAAGCTGCTTTTCCAGCAATTTTCTGATTTAAATAAGTTCACACTAAGTCCCCCTGTATTAAAGATTAAAACCAACTAAGCTAAAGTTTGCTTAATAATTGGCCATGTTAGTATAAATCCTATTTAAAAACATAAAGTGTGATAATATATTAATATATACAGTAAAGTTACATTTAACACTGATCTCTGTGGATCATTCTGCAGCAGCACAGAAACCAGATACTTAGAAAACTTAAAAAAAATCATTAGTAGTATTTTAAAAAAATGTACAATAAAATGAAAACTGCAAGTTACCTTTTCTTGTCTTAGGTCCTTCGGTGCAGACGGAGCAGAATGATGGGCGTTCAGATGTTGTCAGCTTGCAGCAGCTTGTGGAGGCCGTCTTTTATAGCCCAAAAAACTGTCGTGGCGTGGCCACTCCTCAACGTGCCCGTTCAGAGTCGCAGAAACACAGCCACACCCTCACAAGTATAAAACATATCAACTGAGAATATAAAAACAAATGATAATATAATTGTGCATGATGCATTTAAGGTGTGATTCATGTGTTTCTTCACACGTTCCACAGATTTCAGAGTGTAAAAGCCTGATAAAATACATCTGAAGTGATGAGATGAAACTGTAGCACGTGATAAAGAAATCCTCACATTTTATAATAAACAGATCATCAGAACTGTTGAATGTTGATTATTCTTAACCCAAATGCAGACTCCTTCACCTGACAACAGTGACATGTTTTTTTGCTGATGCGGCCTCTTAACAGTCATGAGACTGCTCACATTCATGCCGTATCTGCACAGACATCGTAGAGTAACACAATTACAGGCTCATTGAGGACTCACTCCTCTACTCTGTGCATCCTGATGACTCAAACACTGACAGCTGAAGGGTCAGGCGTTGCTGCAGGGGTCACCCCCGGGTTAAGATGCTCCATAGCCTTTAAAGTTGGCCTTCACGGCCCAGATTGAAGACATTTCCCTGTTTGATTGTCTAACAGAGCTCACTGACTGCCTGAGATCTTTGTTAAAGTGCTTATTCTTGGTTTGATAGCAATGATGATGTCAGGATTAAATTGAGCCGAACAACATCATCATCTAATAAATCTCCAGGGCAACGTATTGGTTCCAAAGATACACAGTTTCAGACAGTTGTGTGGCTGTCTCCGACCATCATTAGATTAGGCATCATTTGAGCTGAGACATGCCAGAAATTGCACATGCACTTCCTTAAATGTTGAGATAAGGCGTGAAAAATGTAGAACTGGACACACACATTTCAATCCACTCTGAGGGTAAATAATAGTGTTTTTAATCTGTCTAATGCCCACACATCACTCACCGCTATTGATACGCTGTAATCCCTCCTGCAAAGGTCTGTTTTATTGCCCATTTTAGATTTTAGAACCCATTGAATTTCCCAGAGTAGCCATATTGTAAACATAAAATCTATTCCTACAGGAAGAAAGGTAAATATGTAGGATTTATTTTAATTAGCTACCCACCTAGAGGAAACCAATGGGCCAAAAGAAATAAATTTAAAAAAGAGTGAATCCTTTTCCTAATGTTTTTTTTAAATTATGCACACTCAAACGAAGGATATCTCAGTATCTTAATAGTTCGACAACCACCACCAGAAACAGTTATTTTTCCTCTCTCTCAAAGCATTTGTTAGAGAGCAAATGGAGTTTGAAATTAAGTTCCTTGCGCAGTTGCAGATAAGCAGCAACTGTGCTGATTTGGTTCACACGTCCTGATCTGAGAGGCCCTCATCCAATTTACCTTTCAAAATGTAATCTTACCTCGAATCCAATGTGGATTCAAATTCACCATGCAGGGACGAGAGCTACAGGTGATGCAGATGCAAATGTCTGCTCCTGGACTCATGCACGAGCACATGTACTTCTCAGCATGAGGTTCCACAACAGTTTTTACTTTGTGTAGTGATGTAATCTAACATTCCTGTTGGTGTTCAATGGTATATTTGTGTATATTCCACCTGTATGAAACACAATTATGCAACCACTGATACATATTATATTTGATAACATATTTAGAGAATAATCCACAGTATATACTCCTTTTCCTTTGTAGTGATGTGCTTTTTCTAAAGGTATCGATGACCTGTAGAAGGCTTTATCCAGAAGATCCAGACTTTTCTTCCTCTTTCTATCCTTCCTTTCCCCCACCAGCCATCAGCAGGAGGGCCCAGCTTAAGGTTTCTTCCTTGTCATGGTTGCATCTTTTTTCAATAAAACCTTCCAACGTACTGAACAATCCATTCCAAATAACTACACACTGATACTGACCTAAATTAAGTTAAACTTGGCCTCGGAGTCTGATGAAATCAGGCAATATATGAAAAAGCAAGGCGTCATCGCCCAACTGTTTATTGTGTCAGTCTGCTGGAGGAAACCAGGCCACGTGTCGGGTTTTGTGGTTCCCAGCACAATTCAATTATTTGTGTTGCATCTTGTTAGAGGAGATGTCCTGCCCCAAAACAATCCAGGCTTATCAAGAGCTGGAAATGACAACACATGTTCCTCCCTGCAATCAGCCCCATATTCTGACGTAAAAACATCAAAAATACAAGAGCCTAGACGTACAACAGGCAGAAATCAAGGAGTCAATCACAGCCTTTCCCAGTGGGTGTGGACCCTGTTGTTGTGACATATGTCGTCTGATGGGAGAGGCAGTAATGATGCCTCCTGTGCTTTGAACCAATGAGGGAGTTGAAGAAAAAGGAGGCACTATGAGGTGTGCTGCTGTTGGGCAGAAGACAGAGGCCTGGCAGGAGCGTTGCAGGGTTTTCCAAAGCCTCTGGTAAACTCTGGGCCTCGTTCCAACACTCGTAAACTTCATCCTCCCTACATCTCTCTCCACTACTTATTTCTTAATAAAGACGTACAGAGGCCAAGAAGAACATAAAAGAGACATCTGTAATTGATAATCCCCATATCAGATGAATAATCTGAGCACTATAATGTCATCAAATGTGGTTCTAAATGAGATAGAAAACCTGCGTGTTATTAAGATGTTTAAAAAAGGAAACTAATTAGATCATGCAGTGGAAGATAATGATACAGTTGCCATGGGGACAACATAATACTTTTCAGGGTTTTAAAGGCATGTGTGTATTTTTGCTGATGTTAAATTTAAAACTGTTTCGGAATCACTATGGGATCAATTTTAAATCCCAACAGAGTGCAACATTCACACATAACTACTGTGATTCATATTTGAGACGCAACCTGCAACAGCTGAAATTCCCCTCAATCCATGTTCTCTCATAACTCACCACTAGGTGGCAGTGTTAAAGTATTACAGAACCGCAGTCAGTTTTCCCAAAAAATGGGATCCTGCAATAAACTTTACAAAACCAACGTGATACTGCGGCTGTATGGAAGACAGTGTTCGTATTTACACGGGCTACACTAGGAGACAGTGTCAGTACAAGCCAAGAGGTTACTGAAGCAAGGAAAAAATGTCGGAGTGGAGGAAAATCCTGTATGTGCACAGTAGGTTCCTACACCTACGTAACGCTGAGTAACACAGAGATTTATGTCACACACATACATGCATCTCAGCTTAATACCAGGCCTTGAATGCTTGGTTTTGGGAAAGGTACTTTAAATATATATAAAAATCAAACAAAATCAGCACAGAACAAGGCCTTGATAACATAATGAAAATAAAGATCTCTTGTTCCCTCCTTCAGTTATAGACTGATGGGTGGACTTAGCTGTCACAGTGGGGGAAAGTGGCTCGTACCTTCGCACAGTTGCTTATTGCAGTACGAAAACAACACTGCGCTGCAAAATGAATGCCAGTGGAAGAGCTGGAAGTTAACTCAGGGATATGACACTGTCTGGCAGAGGCTGTCAGACTGCGTGTGTACCCGGTGCTCAAGGGCTGCAGCCTGTGTCTAGCTTAGCTTGAGAAAATCTTACAAGCCTAAAATACTCCTCAGAAGCGCCCCCAAAATGACAAGTTAATGCTGTAAAGCATTAGGATATGGGTCCCACAGGCCCCAGGTTGGGAATTATTCAGACAGATCATTTCATCCCCAAAAGAATGACAAAGCGCTGTGGAGCAATTCCATTTTTTTTCTTTCCTGTAATGTTCAGCAACACCATATTTGTTTTAGCAAAGTCCACCAAGCAGGAAAAGCTATTTTACACACCTGCATGAGCAGGAGCAAAGGGTAGTGTTGCTCCAATCATCCAATACACTTGTGTATTTGCGTGTTTTCGGAAAAAATATATATTTATTATGATCAACAAATGAGGATTCTAACAGGTGCCGCTTTAGTGAGGGCTGGAACTCGTCCTTGCCTTGGTGCACAGGTGCTCCACATTACCCAGAGCGCACTCCGCCCTCTCCGCCAGCACCAACTGCGCTCATTCGCTCTCCCTAACAGCCCGGATGTAGCGCACAGGAGCGCACAGTCCTCCTCCGTGATAATAACATGGCGCTGGCGTACACATAACGGTGACCACCGGAACACTAGTATCCACAAGAACGGAGCAAAAGAATCGGCGGGACATGTGAGCTCTTCGGCAGAGACGCGCAGGTAGGCGGGGGGCGTTTTTCTCCCGATAAACACACGGGGACGACGCGATTCGGGGGGCGGGAGGGTTTACAAATATGTGGCTGCTGTCTCTTGTTGCAGGAGGAGGCAGAAACGCGCTCCGGGAAGGCGAAATGCCTGTCAGAGGGTTTTAGTTTGTGTTTCTGCGCGTACGTGCGCAGCTCTAACGTCTGGCGCTGAAACAGCAGTGTCATCCAGGGCAGGTTTGTGTCGCCGCTCACGATGCATCCGTGCAGAAAATAAATCTGTCATTTTGAAGTGCATGTGTTGTCATGGCTGTCAGGCTCTCCGTGCGTCGACCGCTGTCCTTGGTATTGAATTGGGTGGGCATCGCACCCATTCCTCGTTGCAAATATGCTCTCAAATTGTAATAATTTCTGCCTAAACGAGTGGAATTTGTTGTGTGTGTGTGTGTGTGTGTGTGTGTGTGTGGGGGGGGGGGGGGGGGGGGTGCTGGGGAATGGAATAGCGCGCACACATGCTCATCTAAGCAGCATCCTGACCAGCCTTAGCTCTAATGCCGTTATGTCTTTATTTTCCCCGTGACAGCATTTCTTTCTGCTGTACATTTATGGCTCCAGAGTGCGATAGTGATGATGACTGTGTCAGATATCCATTCGCTGGCAGCACAGCCGCTCTAGTTTGTGTGTGTGTGTCCGGGCTAATGTAGGCCAGGTAAGGGCAGGAACAGATGGCTCGTTTTCAAGTTCAGAGTGGCTTTGGGATTAAAATGTGTGGATGAAAATTAAAAGTGGTTGCTAGGCCCTGTTAGCTGGGGTTCCCCATCCTAAGCTCATAATTGCCCTTAGAGCATCAGGGGCTAATAGGGTTGCTATTAAACTGTAGCACAGACCCCCTAAAGAGGCCTATATTGGCACTCATATTTCCCAATCTGAGAAAGGTGACGGCAGTTTTGAAATCTTAACAGCTGTTGACAAGAGAGATCTTTATAGTTCACCATTTTTAAGGCAGTACTATTTACATGCATGACCTTGTGCAGAAAGCTTTGGCGAAGAGCTTTCATTTATTTCTCATTAATTGAACATAATCCCCCCAAAACTGTACCACTTATTGTCAGATTTAAGGATTAATACAACATTTTTTTTAACTGGAGACCTCCACCATGCCACTTACATCTTGAATACAGTAAACAGAAAGTTTAAGGTCTCCTTTTTGAACGCCGTATTGTGAACATGTCGGGAGTAAATTAAAACCTCCCTCAGCACTGAGATAGTCTGTATACACCTGTTTCTTCAGGCTGTGTTGTGCTTACTTCACATGTGCCCAACTTTCTGCTTCTGCCCCTTCCTGGAGCAATGACGTGTGAAGGTGGGATTAGATCAAACGTTCTGCCTATTTGTCCTTTTAAGGAGTTTGAACGTGCGTTGTTTCCGCAGGAGGCAACTTGGCGGGCTGTGATGTATTCGCGGTGGCACCGAGGACAACAGCTTTACATAATGATCAAAGCTTGAGGGATGCCAGAGCGTGGCATCATCCTGCATAATAACCTGTGAAG
Source organism: Takifugu flavidus (assembly GCF_003711565.1). Taxonomy (NCBI): domain Eukaryota; kingdom Metazoa; phylum Chordata; class Actinopteri; order Tetraodontiformes; family Tetraodontidae; genus Takifugu; species Takifugu flavidus. Next base: position 10,380,381 of record NC_079538.1, read on the forward strand.
TTACCACAAACACACAACCCCTCTCGCTCTCTCTCTCTCTCTCTGTTTGTCGTTCTCTCTGCACACACATGCAAAGCGCTGCTCTCAGGTCCTGGTCAGTGTAATGCTTCTGGATGTGGGGTGGATGCTTAACTAAGGGTGGTGATGGTGAACATGGACCACCACTGTAGTCTCTTTGAGGGGGCGGCCGTCGCTTCATGAGAGTCAGAGGAAGGAGTGGTTGAAGTGAAGACACAGAGCCAGTACTTGGGCACTATTCTCAATTGGTTGTCATATTTGGGAATTTTGTGTGGGTATTATGACCTTAGTTGATGCTTTATGGACCCCTTATTTAGTAGACTGGCAAAAAAAAGTAGTACTGGCAAATATGACCAAATATGGCAAGATTATATTTGTAATTCTGGGTAAATTTGGTAAATAACCATCAGTTTTATAGTTTGAATAACCATTGTTGTGTGGGTCAGCATTGCTCTAGGACTGTCATGTACATTATTTAATATGCGGTTTATTTGAATCACTGTTGAGCCTTTTCCCCTCCACATCCTATAGTCCCAGCCTGGTATTTATAGCATCCTTTCCCACATGAGTGCACATGTACATCTTGCATCTTGCATAATTTACTCAAGTGCAGCCTTTAAACAGGGAAAACATGCCGCATTAAAATCGAATATAGAGATTATATCCTTGTTTCATGATAAATGACACCCTTTTAACTAATTGTTGGTAGTTTTAGATGATTTGGGTTCATCTTAAATATAGAGCTTCAAACAGAAATATCAAGGGTAGACGTTCCCGTCTGTCTGAGTCTTGCTGCCTTTTTTCTCTGTCACCTTTTCCCCTTTCAGCTGCAGCCCAGCGGTCCGTGTGAATGCCAGACTCATCTTCAAATGTCAGCACTTTTATCCAGGTTATTGTGTTTTGCTTTTCTACTCCCAGGACTTTTTTTTCTTTCCTTTGTGTTTTCTGTAAGAATTGGAACGTTGGTAACAAAATGAGGTGTGCGTACTGTATGGATGTGTGTGAGGGAGGGAAGAGAGAAAATAGATTGAAAATAAATTTGGTAGACGGGGAGAAAATAATTTGGTGTATGGATGTGCAGCATCCACATAACCCTGCACAGATGGCACCAACATAGATTACTTTGTAGATATCAATACGTCTTTATTTTTCTTGCTAGATGGGCTCTGCTTATGTGTACAAGCTTTGCGTGCATGCGCTGTGGGTCATGAGGCTTTGAGACATCAGAGGAGGCTGATGAAGAGCCCCATTGAAGCTTGAACACTCGGCCGTCCCCTCAGGCCACCAAGCAGCGCATCTGCCCCTGTTGCTTCCAAACACAGGCCTGCCACCTTCCCTCTGGACGACAGGGCTGACGCTATTTCTGCGGAGGCCTGCGTGTGTCTGCCCGCCGCTGAGTGAGTGTGTGTTGCCAGAAGACCAGCGTACTTGGTGGGAGAAACTTTTGGAAGCGTGTGTTCTTTGTACTGGAGATTATCTGCTGACTGGTAATGTTGCAGCCTAATTCCAGTTTAATCACTATTAAAGTGATACCTGGACGGCCTCAGAAAGCCAATTGCTGTGTCTGCATGCTTCAACCAAACTGTTGTGGGCCAGGATTGTACTAAAAATAGACGGTGGACTGTGTGTTGATGCTGCCGCTGCAGCTGCAAAAAATCATCTCAGCTACTCACTTGAGTGCACTGGTGTTACTTCCAAATGTAAGTGAGGAAATGTGTTTCTGCACACTCGGGTGTTAAGCTACACTTCTACAGGTGTAGAAGATACGTTGCTATGGCGTATGTACTGTGTTGGCAGGGTCCCTTGGAGGTCTCTGTGCCAGTTTCTACAACCATGACCGAGTGAACAAAGCATTGCAGTGACCCAAAGACCAGCATGCAAGTATAAATGTCTGCAGCCATGCATGTGTGGAAGCTGTGCACGAGACTCTGTGTCAAGGCCGACCATAAATCCAACTTGAATACTGGAACAGCATTCTAGACTCTACTGTGCATGATGGAGCTTTCCAGTGATCAGCTGTGGATTAGTGACTGTTTTACCTATTTGTAAACTCTGGTTTGGTGCATTTACTGCAGTTTTGAGAGTTCAGTTAAGGATGAAATGATTTACTATGATGAAACAGACTAAAGCAGTTGCTGTGTGGAGATTAATACTCCATAATTACTTACTTTATTGTCATTCCTGACAGTCCTGGCAGTGCTTTGTAACTATCTGGAGTACCGCAGGCCTCCAGATGGGCTGCTGCATCTTTTCCTTTTCACAGCAAAGAGCCTTTTTTCCTCATTTCTGGGTCCTGATGCTTGTAATATACTGAACCAAAATGTAAATGCAACACTTTTGTTTTTGCTCCCATTTTTCATGAGCTGAACTTAAAGATCTAAAACTTTTTCTACGTACAAAAAAGACCCATTTCTGTCAAACTATTTTGCCATATCTGTTAGTGAGCACTTTTTCTGTAGTGAGATAATCCATCCACCTCACTGATGTGGCATCTCAAGATTCTGATTAGACAGCACGGTTATTGCCCAGGTGATCCTCAGGCTGCCCACCACAAAAGGCCCTTCTAAAATGTGCTGTTTTATCACTCAGCACAGTGACAGATGTCGGCATGTTGACTTGTCCACCAGAGCTGCTGCCCGTCAATTGAAGGTTCATTTCTCTACCAATAAGCCGTCTCAAAGGCGTCAGCAGTACATCCAGCCATCCTCAGCCAGGTGTAACCACGCCAGCCCAGGGCCTCCATATCCTGCATGTTTACCTCCAAGATTGTCTGAGACCAGCCGACCAGACAGCTACGGCAGTAATTGGTGTGCACAGCATTTCTGCACAGTCAAAGTGTCTCAGAAGCTCATCTGCATGCTCGCCGTCCTCATCGGGGTCTAGACCGGACCACAGTTTATTGGCGTAGCTGACTTGAGTGGGCCAATGCTCACATTCGATGGCGTCTGGCACTTTGGAGAGGTGTTCTCGTCACGGATGAATCCTGGTTTTCACTGTATGGGGCAGATGGCCGCGTGTACGGCTTCGTGTGGGTGAGCGGTTTGCTGACGTCAGCGTTGTGGATCGAGCGGCCCATGGTGGCGGTGGGGTTATGTGTGGGCAGGTGTATCTTATACACAACGAACACCGTGAGCAGATCCCGAGGCCCACCGTTGTGCCATTCATCCATGACCATCACCTCAGGGTGCAGCATGGTACCGCACGGCCCCCCCAGGATCTGTACACAATTCCTGGAAGCTGAAAACATCCATGTTCTTTTATACATTGTTTTTTTTAATAGTCGCGCTGATTTTTGTTTTTGTTTGTAAAAGGAAACTGTAGGTGCTCACATCAGATTTCATCCTACTCAGTGAATGAAGGGGGGTATAAGATGGCAAACAGGGAAAAGTTTTGTATCCTCCAGTTGTGCTGCGCTCTCCATGAGACCCTGAACCCATATAGCATTCACAACAATCGTGGGCAAATCTTGTTCTGTGATCAGACAGGTGGAATGTCATCAAAGCAGACTTGAGTAAGAACGTTCATTATGTCTCGGCTTGATTCATCACCAATCTCCAGATCATACGCCCCCGTGGAGAGGCATCAAAGGAAGCCGAGCGGTTGAAGACGGAGGCTGCTGCCGCACGGAGGTTTGCAAAGCTGCATCTTCTGCACCATCCACACCTCGTCCTCCAACTGAGTTATTTTTAAAGTGGTGCGAAACAGAAGCCGCAGCAAACGCCTTGTGTGTGTAAGATTAATTGCTATTTTGCTGTATTGCTTAATCTGACCTTCCCAGCAGACTGTCGTCACTGTTCCCAGCTCGCTTGACTGATTGCTCATGTCTGCCTTTTGCACTGGTGAAACCCTCAGTTCACCAAATTCTAACATTAAAAATGAATGTAACACTTAATACAACTTTAGGATAGTGTTATCCTTGCGTTCTAGCACCTGTTTGACTCGAACAATGTTTAAAAAACACTCAATGCAACTTGTGCTAGTGCTAAAGCTTCCTCAGCAGCTTCATAGACTGCTAGGAGATTTCATGAAGTCCATACGGTCTAACACCATGACAGATAATCGACCTTTAAGGATTTCCATCAAACCTTTTTCTATTCTATCCTTACTACAGTTGTTTTCCCTCATTTTGACCACCGATAGCAATTTACCAACATTATTTCTCATCAACAACAGTTGAATTTACTGCAGCCCTGTTGAACATCGAGCATACAAACCATTAATGTCTCTGATGTCTTCATATTGCTCCCATCTAGGAACCAAACACAACTTCAGGCATAAAAAATCACCCCTCATCATCCTCTCTTGTCGTCTTCTCTGTGTGTAATTGTCAGCGCAAGTATTTTTAGTCTAATCTTTGCACGAGGCAGTCGTGTACACGCAGGCATCCGACTCATATAATCATATATGTATGACAGAAACATATGCCCGCATGAATAGTCCCATTGACATGCACTGTCCACCACATGCCCGGTTACACTGGCGGGCAGTCAATGCTGTTGCCGTAGAAAGAGCATGCAGATGCACTAAACAGATTAAAGCATTGAGCCAGTCACACAGCTGTGCTCCGTTTGATGCTCCTCCACCAAACTGCAGGAAATTACAACAAAAGAAGGGCACGGAGACTTAGCCCATATTAAAGAGAGGAGCGCGCTGACGTGTTTGGCATGTTAATGCTGGGTAACGTGACGCTGCAGGCCCATGCTGATTGAGTGCAGCCGTGAGGTTGATTGATCGTTTTATGGATTAATCTGTCTGTGTTTACTGCCAGGCTATATATTTAATATGACATTTTTTCCTGTTATGAAGTAACTCACTGCAGCACTGATTGTTTTTAAACGCTAATACTTATTTGGAGCTCCGCAGCCTCGAAGGTCTCTTAATTTTCAGTCTTCATAGTGTTGCCAGCAGAGCTTTAATTAAGACAGGCACAAGTCCCCCCCCCCCCCCCCCCCCACACACACACACACAGTTGCTATGATGCAAGAGGTTGACCTGCTTCTAATACTGTGCAGAGAAGACATTTCTGATTGTGCACTTCCGTGTTGGGCTACGCTGCATCATGAATTATTTGGTTTTGTTATATTACCACCGTAGATAAGCCGTCTCATTCGTGCTGCATAGTCATCCATAACCAGAAACGATGATAGTGTGTGTTTGAGAGAGCTCTGAATCATTAATGTCAGTTGGAAAGATTTGATTAATTCAACACGTGTTTAAAATCCAGCTAATACCTGCGTGTGTTTAGCCGGTTAAATTGTGCTTGAGTAGATACTGAGGGAGCGATCTTCCATTTAGAATACAAGAAAAGGCAATTTGGGATTTTATTCTTGGAGCCAAGACCAAATCTGCAGACATTCAAACAGCTGCTATAAAATGCAGTTTTATCTCTATAGTAAACACCCAGTTGTGTTAATGAAGGTATTTTAATTAATTTAAACAACAGCCTGGGGTTACTGTTTGGAGTTCTGATGGCAGGAAACTGTCTAGCTGACCTCTGCCCACTCATCTCATCCATTTATCCCAACTGCTTCTCAAATTTACACTATTTAGAACGACAGAAAGAGAAAATGGTTCCATAGTTAGTTGGTGGGCCAGAAGGTAAAACTGTGAGAGGAAACATAGTGAGACAGGAGCGGAAGCTTCGTTCAGCTGCTTAAGATCTGGGATGAGGAACACACCCATTGTCATATTGGACTTGTATATTTGAGTTGAAAAGCCACTGAATTGATTACCTTCTCTTCTGAGATAGACGACAGGCAAATGCTGTAAGAGCTTCGGGGTGGGGGGTGGGGTTGGGGGGTCAAAGCAGCACACCTCCGACCAGTGGTCTGGATCACTGAGAACCTGCCTAGAAGTTCTTCTGTCTCTATTTTCTTAAAATCCGTTCGCACTTGGCCTAGGAGAACACAAAGCATCAAAGTTCTGTATGATCAGCTTTAGTTAAGTTTTGTTGCCTTCTAGTCGACATCATGTGACCCAAAGGCCCGACCTCATCCCACCCTTCCTCCCAGAATGGCACCCAGCTAAAAGTCACTTAAATCCAGTCACATTACAGTTGGTGGGTGCCACTGGCAGGGGATGGTGGGTGCACTGGATGTGCATATCTGTGGCTTTTCCATGGATCTTGGGTCCAACACGCACGCACACACACACACACACACACACACACACACACACACACACACACACACACAGCCTCTCCCATTGACACACGGCCGCTCTAATCCCGGCTGTGTTATCAGTGAACATCAGCGGGTGAAGTCATGTGGACTGGTATGATTCAGTGGCTGAGCCTGGAACTCTGCAGCTGAGATCCGCTGATGAGAGCGTCTCCACTGGACGCATGTCATCCTCTGGAGCCGCGACCCTCCACTGCCTAGCAGGCCAGATTAGCCCAGACGCTGGCAGGCAGGAAGGGAGGACAGAACCAACCTTAAACTTTATGTGACATAAGATGTGCAGTTGGGAGGAAAGTCTGCCTTTAGTACTGGAATTTCTCTTCAACCTCTTCCAAAGTGAATATTTCAGACAAAAGCAAAGATTTGCCAGCGTTTATCTTTGCGAGATGACGGGGGCCTCAGAAATCGTTCATGTATCTGCGCTGCTGCGCTGGAAGCTGCTGCTGTTTGCTACTCAGCTGCTACTGTCCACATATTGATTTTATTAGTATTTTGGACCCGTGCCTACATTAAATTACAGCTTGTTGGATCAATAGGGCTGATACTCTTTAGCTACTGATTGCCTCTTATAAAAGTCAATGTGAATGATTTTAATTGACTTTTTAAACATGCCCTTTTGGTAAATACACTGTGTTATATCTTTGCATATATTAGCATCTCTGCTGACTTTAAATCAATACAACACTATTTTTACACTATGCTGAGGTATCAGAGGCTAATTCTGATGTTACTAAGACAACAGATGGGACTTGTGGAAAGATTCTTTGCGCTGGCTTAGAATTTTCCGTCCATACATGAGGTGAAGCTCTGTTTTTACACATTTCCAGGGGGCAGTGGCATCACCCGACCATCGTTTTTAGGACGCTGCAAGCTTCACATTTCCTTCAGCGGATCCTGAACGTGTGAGCATGAACGTGTGATCTGTCCTGTCGTCATTTAATCGAGTTAGATGTAAACATTAAAACCAGATCGATCCCCTGGACGCTCCATTGACCAGCTCTGTCTCCCGCCATTTGATGCCCTCCTCATTGTAATCCTGCCAAGCTCTGCTTTCGTTCGCCTTGATTCCCTAAGCAGCAGTTGTCTGCGCACGAAGCTGTTGTGCTCATTACCACCCCGGCGTTGAAATAAAATAACTTTAGTTGGTAAATAATTGGAAGGAGCTTCTGCTTCTTACCTCTCCTACCTTCATTTATGCAGCCACTGGCGGAGTTTGTGCCGGATTTAAACATAATAATGGAACGATTGCTTGTTCTCTGAACGTGAGGGCGGTGAAGTTCAGGCCAGCTGATGTGGGTCAACAGGTAGAAGCTTCCATTGTACATCTGCAGATGTGAAGTAGAGCAGAAGAGGAGGCAGTGGGATGTAAGCATCATACAGAATGGATGAATGGTGGAAGGACAACGAGAGTAAATGAGAGCCAGTGATTGGTCCACAGGCTGTTACCGTGCTCTGATGAATGTTTTAGAAGTATCACTATTCTGCTTGTGGGTTATCTTCTCTTTCCCTTGTGGAGGTTAATGGTCCAGCCTCTGAGTCAGGCTGCGCTGGGTCCTGAAGATAACCCGTTGCATTGAACGTCTGTTGCTTCGCTGTCGCCATAAAACAACAAAACAATCAACTGCAACGGCTATCGGTTTAGCAGAGAGTGACACCTTTCATTTATGAAATCGGATGTCAAAGGCGATGTTGTGCTGCTGTTTACAATTCCACACATTAGAAGTGACTTCAGTGCAACAGATGCTGACGTTCATCTCCAGATCTTCCCTGTTTTCCTCTGTATGTAACTACACAGTCACCTGATCCTTGGCTCTCAAAAATAAGGTCACGCTGTGTGCATCTCTAGGGCTCCGTGGTCTGTGTAGCGGCTCTGAGCAGCAGCTGGGTAGGTGAAACTCCCAGGGTCATCATTTGCCTCGGCCGAGGTTTCTCGGGGCATCCTTGGCTGCGATGGTAGATTGATGTGTTGTCCGAGCCGTAGTATCCCGCTCATAAATAGGCGTGACCTCTTGACACGGCAGTGTCACATATAGGAAGAGCTTATGAAACGTCCTACTCTTGTGGTTAACAGTTTAAAAACACTGTTGCATATCTGTGTTTGGTATTTCTGGTTTAACAGCATCATGAAAACATGAACATATGCAATAATGCTGTGGAGTACTGCGAGCACTTGATGCTATTTACAGCCACATCTCCTCCAGTTTCACTCCACTCTGTCCCTCACATACATAATAGATCCAAGAGCTCCGTGAGAGCAGCCAAATACTCTGAAGAAGCACCTTTTGGATATGAAATGGGTCAAAAATCTATTACTCCCCTGTTAATGACCGTCACAAATGTGTGACCTACTTCAATGTGCATGTTTAAGGTCACACCGCAGCTAAACAATTATTTTAATTAATTTTATTTTTTTAGTAAGCCTGATGGAGAGTTTGAACCGCTTTTGCGTGTCCCACATTGTTTTTGCAATAAAATGACTCCTTTTGTAGGCAGACTGTCACACAAACCAGTGCTTTTATGATGAAATAATCACGATTTCAAGGCTTTCTGGGGGGAAGAAATGCTATTTTGAAATGTGCAGGAAGCCAAAATTGGTCCGTTTCACACAGAAATGTGGCTCACGCGGCCCTGCCTAATCAAAAACTGCCACTCTCTGTGCACAAATCCTCGACCCACATCTTTTTACAGCTCAGCCTTTAACCATTTTCCCATTACGCCCGGAGGGAAGGCTTCTTGGCGCGCTATCAATAATGAACGATTAAGTGGAGGGTTTAACATGCTTGTGTAGATAATGGTGTGGAAACAAGGAAGCTTTCAAAGAACAGAGTGCTTTTAGTCCAGAAAGGCACTAGAAAGAGATTGAAATGGTAGGTGGTGGTTTGTTTTCAGTCATCTCAGGATTTAGATTTGTAATCAGTAAAAAAAATAAAAAAATCTATTTTTAAGTTAACTGTGTATTTTCAGGCAGACTTTGCATGAATAATAGTTTAATAATCAACACTTTGCCATTTTATTATCGCTCTGTCCATATTCACATCTTTAGAGCTGTAAAATTGTCATTGTATCAAAATAATTAAATTTACCAACAAATTGTAATAATCCAGTGCTATTTACTGCAATACGGCCAACATTTGCTTAAGACGTCATCGTTTTCTGCCGTTGTTTGTCATTTTTGATTAAAAACGTAAGACTTCTGGTCTGAAATAAGCAGTTGAAATGAGATTAATGGGTAATGAAAATGTCATTAGCTGCACACTTAGGCTGCGGCTCACTGGGCATCAGCAGACGCGTCCTCGTAGTCTTGGTGACGGATTTTCGCACGAACACGTAAGAAGGAGGATCCTTCGAGAGCCCTGCAGGGCTGCCAGCAATTATCTTATATCTGACTGTTTCCATTGAAATGGCAGGGTGATGAAGAGAGTTCAGGCGGTGATGATGCAGAAACATTTATTCCTTCAGCTTGGATGCGAAGAGATCTGCATACAGATGTTAACCCCAGGGCAGCTACACCAACTCAACCGAGCCTCCTTTGCACTTGTTTGTTGGCGTTGATAACACAACTTCTTTATTAGCTCAAAGGTTATACAGCAAAAAATCCTGACTTTATCTGCTGTTTCCTGCTGGATACACTCCGATTTCCCAGTTTGGAAAACTAGGGATTATTTTTAAACTTAGTCTGTCTTTTTTTTCCCCAATAAAAATGCTTGAAATCCCAAATACTCCAAGTGGTGGATGGAGAATCTGTTTTTTTTTAAGCCGGTCACCTGGTTGATTCTTTCTTCAAGTCTGATTTTGAGTGCATTCATGAGCAGTTAGACTTTTAAAGAAAGCTCCAGCAGCAGCTCCTTTGAAACGGGATCAGTGGCTGGAGTACATATCTCAGCTCGAGCTGGTCAGTGCTAGCTCCGAGTGTTTTAATCAAGCTCAGAGCTTTTGTCAGACTTGAATTTAGTGTTTTTAAAGGTGGGGCACCTCGCTGCAGGCATGGACATGTGCACACATGCTCTGATGCACGATCTCATTTGGTTAACTCTCCTGACACCTAAACCTCCCAGAGTTTTCTCTTCATCCCATCTATTGTGTTATCACATGAGGAGGTAGCAGCAGGTTCAGCTCATCCTCTCACTCAACAGTGAGGGATCAGGGAGTGTCTCAACTGTGTCAGATGTGTCAAATCAATGTCGCATCTGCAGGTATTTTTTGTTTTCCCCTACTCAAAAGTGGAATGGCGGCCTGTACGCTGCAATCAAACATTTTACAGCAATTATCATCAGGTTGTTTTATTTATCTCACTAACATTAACCATTCTGTGACATTTGTGGCGTAGCCACACATTAGCCACATGCTGGGCGCCATATTGAGAGGGGGCACTTAGCATAATTAGCTTCAGCTGCCATAATCTAGTGGTTTCTTTATGGGCACTTCTGTCACACACACACACACACACACACACACACACACACACACATTACATCACACCACCCTCGGAAATAATGCAAATATATGCATCCCAGTCCACAATATAACGAATTCTGACTAACTCAACAACTTAATGAGTGGCAATTATGAAACACTATAAGCACAATATAATAATAATAATAATAATAATCAGTGTACATACAGTTTTATAATATAACAGAACTTATCATTCTGTTTGATTATGCACACTATAATTATGCATTATGGTATGTTCAGATGTTATATTTAATTATAGGATATCATATTAAGTTTTTTTTTTAATGAATGTTTAAGAAACAGAAGGAGGGGATCGAGCAATTGTCTGGACATCAAACCAGTGGATACTTGGAGTTACATGTTGACTGGCAGGGAGGAGGTCAGTAAAAGGCAGTTTAGGACACGGCTGGTCAGGCCTACTTAGACAAACAATAAGAGTGAAATGGGATGGGTCTGGCTGGGCCTTGGTACTGTCTGCTGGCGTAAGCTCTTTTTTTGTGGCTTGTGTATCTCACGCCGGGAGTTATCAGAGCGTGCAGCCATAGCAGCAGCGGGCTAGCATCAGCTATAGTGGTAGTAGTATTAGCATTAGTAGCAGCTCACTGGGGGCTGTAGAGGGTTCCAGATCTGACCTGATTTGTCAGTTTGATAACTTCACAGAAGCGCCGTTTCTCCAGGGAATCATTGCTTCGCAATCCAGCTATCATGATGGGTGCACGAGATTTGCTGTTTTCGTGTTTCGCTAAAGGAAAATTGAGGTGAAAAACTGAATCTGGTGAGAGTGAACTGACACGTGAGAAAGCTCTGCTGCAGGATTGTCTCATTCTTATGCAGAACGCTTTGCTTGAAAGCCTGTTTCTGCCAGGTAAGATCTGCATTTTAATGAATTGTTTGTTCATCTAAGAAGGTAAGATCACACATGTTCATCAAGAGGGCTCCAGCTCCCTGAACAATGCTGGTCTTAAAGCACGCCAGGAGTGAGTGATGTCTAAATCTGAGGCCTCTGACGATAAAAAGCATCTTCTTCTATGGGAGTTGTTTGCTAATGCACAGATACCCCCGCTGAGAAATGATAGGTGATGCATGACGGCGTGAACACTTTTTGAGCCAATTAAAATGTGAAGAAGTTCTTGGGAAAATGCAAATGGGATGGAACCGAGCAGCGCGCGGCATGCAGCAAAACAGGCCAAGAGGAAAAAATAAAGGGAGTGGGGGGAGACAGAACTGAGGCCACATTGATGGAGAGGAAGCAACCAATATACATGCAGCATTCAAGGTCATTCGGACACCAGAGTTTCTTCTGGTATTTTTTCTGTGTGTGAAACATTTGACCCCGCAACACCCAAAGCTGCTCCTCCTCTTCTCTGTAGTGGCAAATGAAGCAAAGAAAAGCATCTCTCCCTTCAACGCAGCAGCGTCCTCCTTGTTACATTTTAAATTATGCCGAGAGGATTTGCATGCCCGCGCGGAAGCCGCTGCCAATTTCAGCTTCAGAAATTACATTCCAGTAAATGCAAAATTAATGTGGCGTTTGGAAAACACACAAACAGGATTTTTGCACTTTGCTGCGCAGCGCTAGAACACGCTGAAAGGGTCCAAAAATAGATGGCGCCCGTAGAAACGGCGACAAATCTGCACAAAAGTGCAATGCGCTGTTGTGGGTTGAGCTTTGCAGGGAAAGTCTAGGTGCATGTGCGTTGTAAGTTAAGGTGACGTTGAAACAAAATAAAGGAAGTGCCTGTGGAGGCTCAGAGGGTGACAGATGGTTTGTAGCCTGGGAGTCAGGATCTCTGTCCTGGGACTAACAGTCCTTTTATTCACTGCATGAAGATTCACTGTGCGGGTAAACATTTACATGCACGTGGCATTAAAATTGTTGTATTTTCTCTGGATGAGGTGTCTTAGATACACAACTTCCACTGTAGCACACTTTTAAACAAATGGAATGTGCTCTCCATTGCCTCATAATTGTGATATTTTTACACTTCGGCTCAAAAAAAAGCTTTGATTTGCCCTTAAATGACGACTCAAGTGGTCCTTCTGTGACAGATGGGGGAAACTGTCCAGTAATGTGGGTGGACTCCCAGAGACGGGTAGACTTTGGGTGCTCGGTTCTGACCAGCGTCACCAGTCTTGGAGCGTAGGTGCTAAAAGCTCTGTGGTTCAGCAAGCGTAGGTGTGCGTATAGGGGTGTGCATGTGTTGTTGTGTCTTTGAGCGGTTAAGCTTGGCCTAGACGACTTAAGCCCCGCTGGCTTTTTGTAATCTCATTCCCAAGATGCACCATCTAGGTCAGGGGATTCCATCTTCTGTATGGCTCTTTAAAGGTGGTGTCCTATAACACATGTAGCTGGGTTGGACATTGTTCTTTATGATTAGCTCATGCTAGCTAATATGCTATGATCCTGTGATGAATTGCGAGAATAAAGGAGAAGACTGACATTATTTTTAAGTGATTTCTAAAAAGATAACGATGCTGGAACTTGATGATCCTTGATTATGCTGCTGGTTGAAGCGCTGGACTTGCAAATGTTAACATTTCGATGACCTTTGGAAAGAGCATATGGAAATTTCAATAAAAAATGATGTTGAATAAAAAAATTTCCCAGATTTTCAAGTTATGCTTTATAGCTATGTATATTTCAGGGTACACACTGTGCAAATTGCAGCCTTGCTTTTAGATGTGGAATTATGGGATGTGTTTTGCTTTCACGCTGGCCTCAGCTGCTGCATGTGTCAGCTGATGATTCAGTGCAAGACGGGGATCATGGCTGTTTAGTCATCGTGCGTTTCTCTGCACCCACAGTATAAGATGATGTGAATTTCATATTTACAAAATATTTGAGCATTGCCTTCTGTTGAACATTTCCTTGGAGTGAGGATCTGTCTTTGAGTTCTCTGAATTTGCAGTCAGAAATACAATGTGGAGCTTAAAATCCATCAGAAAGCCAGAGATACTTTGGTGGTAATGATGGAGATTGACTAACGGTGCTACTGAAAGCTGAAAAATGAATTTTGTTTATGCATAAATGCTTTTAGCCTTTTGCAAATGGCATTTTTCTGTGAGGCTCTTGGTGTAAACCAGGGCTGACGCGTACGGCAGAAGGCAGAGTTGTGTAAACATGCCTCCGGGATGAGGTTTCTATCTATGACTTAACACCTTTTTGATCCTGTGTTGAGCCTTCTGAAGGCAGTGCTGTGCTGCATAATATGCTGTTGTGTTATCATAGTGGCTCTTTTTGTGCGCATCACAAAAGCCTGAAGCCGTCCCCGCTTCCCTCCTCTCTTCTCCATTCTGTACGTTTTTTTGTCTCTTCCTCTCACCCTCATTCTGTTTTTAAACTCCCTTTCATGTTCGGCTTCTCTTCTTATCTTCTGCTCCCACCCTTCCCCCCGTGCCTCCCGTTCTCTCTCGCTCTCCTCTCTGTCCATCTTCTCCTGTTCGAGGCCCCTAATTTGGTCTGCTTGGCTCCTCCTTAAAGACAGCAAAGGAAATAAATGAGATTACAACATGATTTTCTTGTCCGTGATGTAAGCAACAGAGACAAAAGCAGCAGATCAGAGTTTTAATTTGCATCACTTAGCCTTTTTTGGCCTTGATTAGGTTAACATATTAGCACCTTCAGCAAAATTTGTCATAAATATGTGAAGCATCGCAAGCATTTGTCTAATAGGTGGAAAATCTGTACATTACAGATGCAAAAACAAGGTTTTCTTACCTGGATGCTCATGAATTGACCATGTTAATGTGAAGAAAATGCAGGATGGTGCATTATAGCCATAAAACATCAACGTTCTGAATCTAATGGAGATCATATCTCTCCATTGTTTCCTGTGTTCACACTCGTGAGTTTATCTTGGATATTTATGAACAGCAAACACAGATCTTTGCAAAAGCCACAGCAGACGGTGGGATAGATCACTAGTGGGAGGAAGAAAGATGACTTTGTTTTGTCTGGGGACAGTGCCTCCTAGAATGGAACCACACAATGAGCTTCATTCACTCACACCAACAGCATCCTGACGTTTTCTTCTGTGACAGGCCGACGTGTGAGATCCCCACCCACCAGCACCACAGTGGGATTTTCAATCCGTTCGTCCTCCAAGCGGGGCGATGCACACGCCCTCCCTCTAATCCATCGATACCAACTTTTTCTAAATCACCGTCGATTTGATACAGGGACGGAAAATCCTCATTTGTCGTGTTTTATCTTTTCTTCCTGCTTTGGCGAATCGCTTTGATTCCGTTATGTAACCAAAGTGGATTCTTTGACTTGTTTGGACATTTTTGCTTGTTCTCTTTCTGCTTGTTTCTTGCGGTACTTTAAGGATTAGCTGAACATCAGCAGCATTCACAACCTATTGTCCGTCTTCTGAAACAGTGTTACAGCTGTTTATAATAGTTTTAGTGTCCTTAAACATTAATACACAGCCTTCATTTGGTTTTTCCAGATATTCCAGGGTTTTCCAGCATGTTTGGGAAGAAGAAGAAACGGCTGGAGATCTCGGCCCCGTCTAACTTTGAGCACCGCGTCCACACGGGCTTCGACCCGCGGGAGCAGAAGTTCACCGGGCTGCCTCAGCAATGGCAGAGCCTGCTGGCGGACACTGCCAACCGGCCCAAGCCTATGGTTGACCCCTCCTACATCACCCCCATTCAGCTGGCGCCCATGAAGGTAGAGTTTGTCCTTTTTTGTTCCGCCTCCCTTCTACCGCTGCCTTCTCACTCTGTATAGTTTTCCTCGCTTCATCTCACCGCTCCATCCTCCACTTGTTACACAATTTGTTTTCCTTCCAGTACAAACCAGGTCGTTCTCCTGCACCATCTGGCCCCTTCGTTCTTTTGAAATGTTCCTCGGTTCTGCGGCTATCACAGCTTAGCTGTCTTTTCATAAGAGGTTTTTTTGATCTAGACACCCACCATGCTTTTGCCTTTTAGTCTGTTGTTTTAGTAGTGCGCCATTTGGATGCTTTTTTAATAAATCCTGTTGCAATGATGGGAAATGGACCAAAGGACTAGGGACTAAATTTGGGTGTAAATGTCCTCTATGGAAAAAAAGACTCATCCAAATAAAATAACCCATCTTCTGCCCTCTGCTGGTCTGTCTGTGAATCTGAACATCCTCCCCAGAGAGCTGTGGGTTGCTGGTTGTCTATGGAGACCCTCAAGATAAGCCTGCTTGTATTTTATATTTTCTTGCAGACCATGTTTTGCACATCATTCCTGCTCATGTGGCTTTCCTCTTATTGAACTGCCTCGTTTGGTTGCATGTGTGATCTTGCCTGCTTGTGTACACTCTTATAACGTCTGCTTACGCCATCTTTTTTGCAGAGGAGATGAATGCGACCCATAAACCTTTGATCCTATGAAGGTTCCCATTTTTGATCTCAAGAGCTGACATAAATCTGCGCATTTGAGTTCATTTTAAAACAAAAGGGTGAGCCTCACTCTACGGGGTAACTTTGAGTCTCCCAGGAGCCAATTACGCATCCGATTCACAGAGAATTCATGATCAGGCATATACAAAATGTCTGGAACAGACAACAGCAGCATGCTGAAGAAAGGGGAAAAGAAAATAATGGTGTGGCTCTTTCTTCACATCTCCCAAGATAGTTCGATGATCTGAAACAGTGTTGCAGAACGTATGACTTCCTCCTTCCTTCTGTCTTTAATCCCTCTTTTTGAGTCAGCTGCTCCTTTATAGTTCCAGCTTTTGTAGCCACCCCAGTCCTCCGCTGGCTGCTGCAGGTGGAGGTGGACGGAGTAACCTCCACTCTCCTTTACACCATTCACATGATCCTCCCCACAAGTGAAGCAGCTCCCCCTTCATCCTCCTTTTGTTGAGAATATAATATGACCTTAATTGTAATTATTAGGAGAGCCAACAGCATTTGTTCAGGTGAAGCATCAAACATAGCCGGATTATACCATACGTTCACTCATTCAATCATGGATTTGAATTCCAAATGGGCTCTGTTTTTGGCCTTTTAGAATAATTACAAATCTGATCCCAAATGACTGTGAAAGGAGATGTGAAGTTAACTTAGCTGTGTTAACTTCTGAGGGTCAGGTGGTGAATACAAACCAGCAATTCACCTTGCAATTCATGTGTGAGCTGGCTAGTTTTTTAAAAAAAGTCAGTGAAGGTTACTACCGTGTGTGTGTGTGTGTGTGTGTGTGTGTGTGTGTGTGTGTGTGTGTGCTGATGGTGATCCAACAGCACTAAGTGTGATGTAAAAGGTCAGATTGCGTGTGTTTATATGTTTATACACTATAAGGATATATACGGTGTGTGTGTGTGCGTGCGTGATTGTGCGTGCATGCGTGTGTGTGTGCGTGAGAAGGAGTCAGAAAGGTCAGCGTGACCATCATACTGAGATAACCTGCAGCTCCTGCTTGTGGCTCATGGCCTCATCGGTTATTCACAAGCTTGCAGCCTTGTTGTCAGGCCGCTCTTCACAGCTGAGCATTAGTATGGCTCAAAGCCTTGACTCTCATCCTCCCACCTCTCCCTCCACCAGCCCTCAGAACACGCGCTGAAAGCAGATGTGTCGACCAACATTCTTCCTTCACAGCATTTTTTATTCTGCTCTTTAAGCCTGTATATGTGAATGTGAGTGTGTTTACGGGTGGGCGTGGGTGTGTGAACTGATGCTCGAGCAAGTGCTCTTCTCTTTTAAGCATCTCTGCAGAAAGTCTTCATCTTTGCAGGATATTTTGGTGTGTGTGTGTGTAATAATGTGTGTGTCAAATTTTGTCAAGCAGTGCTATGCTATATGTGCTATATGTGCAGCAGCTAATAAAGTCATTACCTTTGACAAGTATTAACTTCTGTATTGTCGAAAGTTTTTCGTAGATCTTCTGCAAATCCGGATTAAACATGCTCATATTTTATCAATAATTGTGATGTATGTGAATGATGTGTAGGACACCTGCACATGAATCCACTACGGTCAGTCAGGATTAATGCTTGAGGACGGTTCTATCAGCTTTATAAGATTCTTTGCATTTGAGTGACGGTACAGATGCCGATGGAAGTCACCGTGTTTGATGTCTCTGCAGCACAGAGCATGACTTTCAGGGCTTGAACTTCATTGCAAAGCTAAAGGAGAGTCATGCATATGGATCAAAATGGCGCATAATGATTTCCATAATAAGGAGGTAAAGCGCAGCCTCGGTTATGACACAAGTATCAATCCCTGATGAGGAATTACGCAATGAAGATGTACTTTACATTTGGATGCGCCTCCCCCTCCTCACCTCCCCTCCGCCCGCCTTGTCCTCCTCCACTGCTGGTTGAGATGTTCTGCTTTTCCTAAAATGACTGCTGCAGAGTGCATGTCTAAATTCTTGCATTCAGCTGTGGGTTACATGTGCTGTAGGTAGTGTAGGTGGTGAGAGCTCGCTGGTATTTTAGGTGGCTGAATACCTCCGCGCTGTCAGATCCATTATAGCTGCTCTGAAAATATCTCACCCTTACATCACAGTCAAACGGGGAGTTGGGTTACAAAATCTACCATCTTTATAAAGACTATTATCAGTGGCATTTGTTAGTGTGCACCTTTGTTTTAAAGATGCTAGTTATGCACAGAGCGGTTTTGGTACCATCACTGTGGCGCTGATAGTTGGACTTTAAGATCAGAGAGTCCCAGAATGTGACTGGCAGCAAGACAAAGCTTTCCTGTAAAGAGCACGTGATAATGGGCAGGACACACAGGGGGGCAACTGGTCCAACTCACTGTAAATGTCACTGGGTTAGTGATAGCGGCGTACAGACTCCCATCTACCCCGTCCAGCTCTTTGGCTGGCTGATGACGGAGCAGGAAACTCGATCACTGAGCGTCCCGGAGCTGTTTGCTGCCAGACCTCCAGTCAGTCCACGCTGTTCAGAGCTGCAGAGGGATTTGTTATGGCTGGGGGACAAATGGAGCAAAAGATCGACACCGGGGTGGCCAGGAGGACAGAGGGACTACCAGGGATCAGAGGGCAGGTGAGGCATTTGCTAGAGGCGAAGAACGGTGGGAGATGGTGATGTTTGAGCCCCGGGCACAGAAGATTCATGAACAGTTACAGGTGGGATGTTTGGCTGTTTCTGCTCCTCATCAGCCAAGAGACGTGCTGCTATGTTGGGCGCGCAGCTTTGTGCAACAGGTCTTTGCTCATATTGGTAGCAGATAGGGGAAAAAACATTAAAAAAGCCGACCAAAAGGTGATCGTGCCCAAAGCAAATGCTGCAGGTCCGGTTACAGGATCGAGGATTTTGCTGTAAATCACTGCCCCACCATGAATTATGGCTGTTTAGAGGGCAGGGTGCTGTCAGAGAGGGGCCAGATTTGTGCTCCAAACACCACATGGTGAGGTTATTTTTGCAGCTTTGCTACATGGAAACTGTTTTACCCCCCACCGCCAGGGCAGAAATACAAACACGTGTTTTTATAAGTTATTACGGGGACCATTTCTTTTCCTGGCACCTGCACGTGACTGCATGTACAAGTTCTTGTGGCCAATAAATATTTTTATCTTGAAAATGTAAAAGGAAAGAGCCTGTTGTTTCAATGACAGCAGTTTGGATAATAATTGAATGGTTACACTGGGGCAAGATCCTGGAGCAAACATACAAACAACATTTGTTCTTGTCCAAATTGAATTGTGCTCCCAACTGTCAGATGCTCATGCATGCGTCCATTCTGGGCCTAAACAAACCTGGGGCACTTTCATGCATTAGATTTCAAACGTTAAACACCCCCTGACTGTTGTTGAGCGCCCTCCCTAACGACATCTGTCTTTCAGGTCTCAGCTGAAGTAGATGGCATTGATTTAGACACGTCTTCTTCTCCTTCTTTCCTCAGCCTTTGTCCTTACACGTACTTGAGAACCGCCTCTCTCTGAGGTTTTAGGGGCTCGGTCAGCGGGGGTAAATTTGGCTTTCAGCGGCACAAACTGGACTTTGCCAGGGCAGCTCAAAGCCACTTGACTAACAACCATCCTTCAGTGTCTGAATGTGGGCTGTTTGCAAGGACATTTGGGTTGTGCATTTTAAACAAGGAACGATTGTTGCAGGGGGAAAAGGTTTCAAATGACTGCTGTGTCGTACATTATAAATTGCACTTTTACAATGTGCCTTTCTGGAGTGGTGGTAGGTGCAGGCATTCAAAAATTTATCCACTTGAATTCTTTCTCAATTTTCCTGAGTATAAATCCATTTTTGGGCAATTATTCTATAGTTACTTCACAACTGTAGAACGGAGTTCCCTCACATTTGCAACTGGTCCTGTAGTGCCCCCGTGCGGCCATATTGCAGATTACAGCATCCAGGTTGGTGTTATTCCATTTACGCTGTGAGAAGGTTGTTGAGTTCAGCTGCTGTTAAAATGTGACCATGGGAATACCAAAATGACCAAAAATATCAGTGTTGTGGTGGCTAACGTTGACATAATCAGAGATGGTCTGCATTCACAGCAAATTCTGTGTCAACAATGCTTTAAAGTGATTTTCTAAGGTTTGGCAATGAACAGCACATATTAACAATGTGGATTCACATTCCTCACCTTTTTTCATTTTGACAAATAAAACAGGGGAGTAACCTGATGTGTAGTGGAAGAAACAGCTAATGTGATATAAGGGCCTTTAACGGGCTGACAGAGCTCAGATTAATGAGCTCCCTAGTGTAATTAATCTCTACCACAGAGCTGTCAGTTTATCTGTCTGAGTTGCCAAGGAGATAACTGAGAGATGTCTCTTATCCTTCTTTTTGCTGTCAGACTCTTATCTCCACCTCCTTTAGATCAATGACTCTTCTTCATGTCTGTCTTGAAAACAATGTTGACGGTTTTCACTCAGATGCAACAGTGAAGCGGCCTGCTCAATTTTCTTGTCATCTTATAGTCATCATGTTTTCCAGATATTCATGCAGCTTCTTGATGTTTCTGAATGAACCTAAATCTGCCAGCAGTCAGAGGCAAGGCAGGAAAGAAGGGCATCCAGGCCTTACCGCACTAATATGCTTAAGGTCGGGGATTTGGTCGGAGTGTATGTTTGCTTTTTATTATGCTTCCACCACTAATCCATTTTACTGGGAATCGTCCCTCCCTTCATGCAGCCCCCCTGTGTGACTCACAGGTCCTGGAGCTGAAGCTCTATCCACCAGAGGTCAAAGGTGATTGGGTCACACTGGTTTCAGGATCTGTGGGGGCCAAAAGCGTGGCCATAAATACCCACCGGCTTGTGTGAGGGGCGCCACAGTCTGCCTTTAGCACATAAGCACACAGAGCTTGTTACATTAGTAGATGCTATACTTGGACACGCACAGATTTATCCCATTAAACACCACCAGGGAGGCGGGCTTAGGGGGTCTCCCCTTGAGAAATCTGTGATTACATCCAAACCCGTAAAACAACATCTACCATTCTCTTCCTCTCCATCTTGAATCTTCTATTTTTGGATGGGTAATATTTCATGGGAAGATATTTATTTTGTTATTTTCATAATTAAGCTGTTAAAATTAACTACTGGCTTAGCCGCCCTCTTCTCTCCTCGACATGTTGAGATGATGGTTATTCCTGTAACTAACAGGCAGCAGAATGGCCTAAGGAAACAGGTCAGCTCACAGCCCATTAATCATGGCAACGCTGTTGGCATAATCCTGGATTCTGGAATAATCCTGTTCATATTTGCTTAGATCTCATCAGTAGTTCTGCTAATAACATGTCAAGAAATCACCGAGACATTTCCTTGTAATCCGCCACTGAGGATTACAGGTGGGTTGCCTGTCAGCCCGTGTACTGATCTGGGGTCATTCTCAGCAGGGTTTTGAGGTCAGGATTAGTTGTTCTAATTAAAAACTGTGATCCAAGATATCTGCCCGAAGGGGTCTTAACTTTTATTATGAAGAGCCTTGCTGTGCTTTGTCTTATAATCAGGGAAATTAACTTTCACATCATTTTCACTGGTAATGAAATTTGACGGTTTAATGGTGAAATACAAAGTTCAACCATCAGAGGGCAGAAAAGATGCCACTCCAATATAACACATGGGTTCTTATATAGCCACAATGTATGATTAAAAACAAAAACTAAAGAAAAAATAGTTGCTGCCACATTAATCTTCAAGATGTGTGATTTAATTTTTGTCTTCTAACATTTGCATTATTATGAGGACTTCGTTACAAGAGAATAATTAGTAAGAACAATGTCACTTTTTTTAATTATTTTCTACACTATTTCACTGAAAAAGTTAAGTAGCTAAACACGCACGCGCACACATCAAACGTGATTACATCTCTAAAATTGGCAGTTCAACTGGACTAATTCTGTCCAGCAGATGGCGCAAGAGGATAAGAACCCCTACTATTGCGCTGAATCATTTAAATTCTTGTTATATTTGCTCCAAAATTACCTTGTCTTGTCCAAGGGCTGTTGCGAAATAACAATAGTGACAAATGTCTGAATTCATTTGGAGAATTCATGATCATTCATTTATCAACATGTTATATTTGCTCCAGTGAAAGTAAACTGCTTTTGGGCTTTGGGATCTAATCTCATCACACGGATGCAAGAAATCTATTGATGAAAGCGACTGTAGCTGCAGACATGTGCTGACATTTGGTGTGTGTGTGTGTGTGTGTGTGTGTGTGTGTGGATAAGAACAGAAAAGAGAGGGAATGATGCAGAGGCCCAATAGATGGAGATCCATTCTGTACTAAATCATGTATAAGCTCTGCAGGACAGAGTGGTGAGTGGGGGTGTTGAGTAGGTGATGCTCTGCAGTGTGTGGAGGTGTGTTAGGTTTCAGGTTTCAGGTTTCAGGGGGAAAAAATCCCAATTTGTTGCTTTGATATCTGCTCAGCTCTCTTCGTTTATATAAAATGACGGTCCCCAAAACCGTAGTGACACTAAAACCTCCTATTGCGGTCTTGGGCTGCAGAACTTCCTCTGCCGCTTCTTCAGGCATCATTTACATAAATAACTCCTCAAATTTTTCTCAAGTTGTGGAAAAAAAGTCTGCATAGTAGAGAATTTACCAGCCACTGATGCAGACTACCGTCAGAGAGCTGAAAGGCTGCAAAGAAATCTGCAAGTCACAAAATGCTGCAATTCCACCTGGACAGTGAATCCATCCATTGACCTCTTCCTCCCAGTTGTCCCAGGACCTGGCCAACTGAACGCAGCCTCCAATCCAGGGTTCCAGCCAGGAGTCACAGGAAGGGCAAGCTCATTAATTATCTCTCCTTCTCTTCCTCCCTCCATCCTCCGATCACACCCTCACTTCATTACCAGCAAGGTTAATCCCCTCCTTATCTCCCAATGAGCCTCATTTTTCATGGCTCCCCGTCTACGACACCGTGTCCCTCCCAGCCTCCCTCGTCACTACTTCTCCACCCTCTCCTTTCCTTTCAGCTGTGCCTGTTTCTTCTTCTGCTTTTCTGTAGCTTCTTTTGCATCATTCTCTCCTCTCCTCTCTCCTCTCCTCTCCTCTCCTCTCCTCTCCTCTCCTCTCCTCTCCTCTCCTCTCTTTTCCTCCTCATTCCTGTGCTTACCTTGAACAGGCTGGAGAGAGTAGATCTATTACAGCTTATCACTAAAGGACAGGCCAACGCTGCACGCCGGTGAAATATGGCCGCTGTCACAGCGGCTGCTGAAGCCGGCCAGTGCGCAGAGCTCTTAGAGCTGTAAGGACAACGGAAGGGAGGGAAGTGGACAGTGGGAAAGAGGCACGGAAGCCAGTATCAGCCCCTTAATTCGAATTATTGAAAAGATTTTCGGCCTTGATGTCGACCATTTGACAGTGATTTGGCACACAATTAACCTTGTGTCCTGCTCCCTTTGGCCTCCCTCCTCACCCACTCTCTCTCTCGCTCTCTCTCTCGGCGCCATCCACACTCCGTGACATAGTATTGATTATGAACCAAGCGAGTTTAAAGATGTTTTATTGTACAACGGACACTCCCCGCTGTTGTATGCCAATTAAATTAGCTCTAACTCACCGACACCGATGCAGCGTGACAGGATGGGACTTTTAATTTTCACGTAAGTGAATAACTCAGGAAATGTTGCACTGGTTTGAACCGTCGTTGCCACAGTTCTCAGAACAACCACAACAAGGATCAATGTGCATTCAAGCCAGTGCAATGCAGCATCTGTCCAAAGCAGGATTTATCTTAAAAATAGGCTTAAAAGCATCTGTTCTGCAGATGCTTTACTGGCCATTTCACCTCAGGTTCCAGGTCACAGCACCAAGCATCGTAGTGCTGAGCCAAAGACGTGAGGACTGAGGTGTAACGAGAACCGCCTGAGTAATTGAAAAGCTCCCGTGAAATGGGAATTAAACGTATATATTAGCATGACTGGAATGAAGAAAAACCTTCCTTCAAGCCTCTTTTGCAGTTAGCAGGAGAGACCTTGGAATGCGTTCACATGTGCTCTGGCAATGCAGGCAGAGTTGGGGGGCACACATGTCCTGCAGGGACTGAAATCACAAAATAATTGATCGTTGCACATATTCCTGTTCTTCTGCATTGTTTATCTCTGCAAAATGACATCAGAGTTGAAAAGGAACAGAAATATAGCCAATCCGCTGTTAGAGTCGCCCGGATCAGGGCGAGGGGAGGACGAAGGTGTGTGAGCAGTGACGGCGAGGTGTCGTGGCGAGGTGAAGGCGTCTGCGTGCATCCCTGCGTCAGCAGAATTGTTCTTATCCAGGCTTTTCTGAGACTCTACCTCAGCACAAATGACATGGGACAAAAAAAACCCCTCAAGATGGACACGTGTGACAGCTCAGAGACAGCGAGAATTTGCTGATGTGACATAGTTGTCACCATCAGAGTTGGAAAATACTAACGAGTACGAGCGCGATGGGTCTGGTTTTAATGCTTGATTAATTTTAGCCACAGTAACAATTCCAGGTCCTTTACCGCTCAAATAAAAGCATAAACTGGGTTTTGGGTTTGAGTTTTGTCGTAATAGGTAACAATTCTGTCAGTTTTATCATAATCTAAAGCATCCCTGCATTTATATGCATGACAGGGACTTTGGTGGAGAGCAAATCCTGGATTTGTTATTCAGAGCTCTTGAATCTGAAACACAGCTGCTACAGAAACAAAATTTAGCCGTTTTATTTGGTTATGTAAGAGTCCAAATTGCCCCTAGCAACGCGATTCTGCTGTTCTGAGGCAGCTTTTCCTGTCTGGGAGAGGGTGCAGATGTTGATTTTTATTTATTTTATTAAAAAAAGGTACACATCTGGGGCCGTCACAGATTGGCGGTGGTGATCCTGCCAGTGCACCCCAGAAAAAAAGCCTGGGCTCGTGCACCGAGAGGAGCCCAGCGAGGGCTGCCGCGGCACGATTTCCCAGTGAGTCACGACACATCCGTGTAAAGGGCTTAACACAAGGTGGGAGGGGATCAGCGGCACCCCTGATGTTTGAGCTACACTCGCTTTGAAGCAGATGTGAGCATGTGTATTTAGCCAGTTAGCTTCTCCCTCTTTTTAATTCTCTTTTGCATGGCAGTGTGCAGATGCACCTCAAGAGTGCTAAACCCGACATCGGGCCTATTAATGGATCCTGATCAGCCTGCTGAAAATGAAGCTAATCTGTGGGGGGAAATAGGGCAACGATTAGCTACAGGTTTTTTTTAAATAACATCTCTTCATGCATATTGTAGCCTGGGTTAAAAAAAACTGTTGTAGGGGAAGACCAATACTTTTATTTCAGACAAGTCAGAAATAAAACCCTTTCATGTGGGCGGTTTACCTATGTGATTTATATCTCATTAACTACACGCCTCTACACTAATATAGCGCTGAATCTGGCTCAGTAACGCTCCTGCATCGCTGCAGCTCTCTTTGGTGCATGTAGGAGTTTCTGTAGACTGTAATGCGGGTCTGCACCTGCTGCGGATTCTCACCCAAGTCACCATTTCTCTTTTCACAGAAAAGAGCTAATATCTGTGCTCACAACCACAAACAAGCACAGTCACAGTATCTTAAAACCGTGGTGCAATGATTTTGCTCCATCCTGTATTTGAATACCTTTGGGGCAGTATGGTGTCGACATTTGAAGGTGTTTCACCCGAGTTAGAGGTCCTGTATTTCTGTCAACACCTCATTCCATCTTTTGTTGGAATTATTCTGCTTCAACGGAATTTTCTTCCAGTATCTCTGTCAAACTGTGTTTCTGCAGACCAGAGTCAGTTAAACCGAATGTCTCTGCTCTTTTATAGACTATCGTTCGAGGGAACCGGCCACCCAAAGATGCATCCATCAATGGCCTTCTGGAGGAGTTTGACAACATCTCGGTGACCCGCTCCAATTCTCTGCGTAAGGAAAGTCCGCCCGGCCCCCATCAGGCAGGAGTCGGCTCCAAACCCCCTGGCAGTGGACACCCCAACGTCCCAGAGGAGAACGGCTTCAGTCATTACTACTCGCGCTACTCGTGTGACCTGGACACCTCCAGCAGGGACTTCTCTCTGGATCACAGCAGGCCGGGGCTCTCCATAGATGGAGACTGGGCGATTGGAAGACACTATCGATTCAGCAAGCAGAACGGTCACTCGTATCCCATCCGCAGCCCTTTCTACCCAGACGCCATGCCTCAGAAACTAGACTATGGCAAGCTGCCCCCCGACTATCACACATACCTGGAGAGCAAAGTGCGCTCAGCGGACGAGGTCGCGTCCACGGTGGGGAGTGGGGTCGGCTCCAGTGGGTACTATCGGGCGTCTGTGGGCGGCTCTTCCAGTCAGGATTACAGGGACACTTCGGTAGGAACTCCATCTCGTGCTTCCCTACACAGCGAGCAGATCAACTATCCAGACAGCGAGTGGAGCTATGGTGGCCTTCGGGACGAGTACGAAAAACGACCCAAGAGTTCGTACGTGACGCAGACGAGCCCCACGCCGGCAATAAGGCAGCGCTCCCGCTCGGGCTCTGGGTTGCAGGAGCCACACATTCCCTATGCAGCCAGTGGAGCTTTCAAGCACCCTCCACAAGCCCACCCATACAGCTCCTACACCTACCCTCGCCTCTCAGAGAGCCTCGCTAACTCCCAGACCATAGCCAAGGTGGGTCATTGCCTGAAATCCTAAAGCCCAGTGGTGGCTCCGGTGATCCTGATGCATTTTTAATAATGTATAAATCATATTTAAATCATATTCTTCTATGATACAAGTTGCACCAACATTGACCACATCAGGCAAACACTATGCCCATAATGAAACATAATATATAGCATATTTCTGTACCTTAGAACCAGATATGTCAATGTGCCATGAAAAGTTATAATAATGCACAATAGGCATAAAGCGGAAGGATGGTTGTGGATGAAGGGATGAAAACAGGCATTCAGCGTGCAGGTGGCTGAGGGTTTGTCAACAGTGGTTAGCACTTGAGCCAACGTCAGGTTATCAGGCTGGAAAATGTGCCAGCGTCATCTGTTCGTGTTTGCTGTAACCCTCCCCTTTTTAAAATCCTGAACATCAAACTTTAAGATTACCAGATGATCCCAACCAGACTGTTTGGAGGACTGAATCGGGTTTAAATCCACTGTTTACTTTGGTCCGAGCTCAGCTTTGAGTGCTGCATTTGAATATTCGGATGAGTGAGTGGAGAAGCAGGAGAAACACAGCTTTCGTGCATTAGTGACGCTGTATTTTACCCATCTGTCAGATGTATTCACTAAGTCTTCTGCAAGCTGCAGCTTCAAACAGAAATAGTTGACCAAAAACAGCAGAGATGAGGGAAAGAGCAGTCAACCCATCGTCTCAGTTGATCCTACGCTATTCTGTGAGGCTTTCTGTGCACTAGTAAGTCCATTATAGAGGTGTGTGGCACAGCTCAGTGCCTCCTTCACACATCGTGAGTCTAGAAGTTGAGAGGAGATGTGGGTTTGCTGATGTAGATCCCAGGGTGCCTTGATGAAAAACCATTTAACCTGCACGCGTCAGTAAATAGCCACCCCGAGAAAAAAACAACGCCGGGAGTGCAAGAGCAGCAGGGTTGGACTGATGCAGAAGGTCATTTTACATATGTCTCTCCTGCAAAGAGAGTTCTAAAGCATTTGTGAAACAGGCAGTCTGTGTTGGAATGCTAAGTGTTTATCATGTCCTGTGTGTGTTTGGTTTCTTTTTCCCTGATGCTTAGAAGTAGTGCGGCAGCTCTCGCAGAAAAAAACGAAGGAAAGCTGAAGAGAAACTATTCTTCCTGCCTCATGGACCTTGCAACAGACTCGCCTCGCTCACTCTCCATCTATTCTTCTTTTTTACTCATTCAGCCCACTCATACCGCGGAAGTAAATCCTTCTTTCTGTTGTTAGAAGCTGCTGGGAATGTAACCGCAGATCCGGCACGCACACACTCGGCCACACGGATACGCGGGCACGCCGTGTTGTAAACACGCCCCCCCACCCCCCCTCCCCTCCGCGTGTGTTTCGGGCCGAGTGCGGCAGCTCTCGGTGACAAATTGATGTTGCGGCACTTTCCCTTTCTGCAGCCTTAGCATAAAACTGGCCGAACGATGTTCCACCGCGGAATTCAATTTCACAGTTGAGTTAGGTTGTTGATTACCCTGCCAAACTCAGATTAATGCGCGTTTAACCAACATGGATCAGGAGACCCTTGGCTGACAGCCAGCCAGCGGTGCCGGCCAACGATAGGGGGGCTCGGGGCTGGGCTGTCCCGGCAGCACCCCCCCCCCCCCCACCTGCCGGAGAGTGATTGATTAAAACAGTCCACACCGTATTATTATACACCATCCTATCAGACTCCTTGTGCCTTGTCTATCTGTGAGTGTGCGCATGTGTGTGTGCGCGCACGTTTGTCTGAGTCTGTGTCACTTTGAGTGAATACAGAGAGAAGGTAAGATGGAGTCTGAAACAACAAAGAGGAGCTGTTTTTTTTTTAAATTAATGATCTCTTAGAACAAAAGATACAGAGGAGAGCAGGAAAAGAATGCTGTTGATTTAGGCCATTTCCAGAGAGGCGTGGCCAAAGTCATTTCATTTCATTCCTCTGCTGGTCCTAACGTGGCTGATGAATGATGCAAATTCCTGTTTGATGCTCTACTTGGCATCTAGTAGAGTCTCCAGTGAGGATCATCTGTGCCCATTTGTTACAGCAGAACAGATTCCACCTTCATAAACTGAGAAAGGCAGAAATCAATATATTTGTTTCTTTTACTGCACATTCTTTAAGGTTTGCGCATCAGAGCTGTTATGACTCAGATGTGTTTGTACTTCTCACTCACAGTAATGAGCATTAGCGTTAACCCCCTTAACACACACACACACACACACACACACACACACACACACACACACACACACTGGTGCAACATTGCCTGCAGTAAGATGTAAAATGGAAAAAGAAATGTTGGGAAGGTTGTTTCACACAACATTAATTGGGATGAAAACTTTCTGTCGGTATCGTTTGGCTTCGTTCCCGTGTGTTGGGAGGAAGTGGTGACACATCGACCAGCTTTGTTCGTGTCAGCATTTTCTTTCCTGCGGTTTCCAACCGTCATCTTGTTGCCCTCCCCAGGCTGATTACGAGCGTACGTTGCGCGACGGCAGCCCCCAGGTCACGGGCGGCGACACCTACCCGCGAGCACCTCTCAGGCAACCTCAGAGCCACGCCAAGCCCCCCGGCTACCCCCCGTTACATCTGCCCTACCCTCCTATGTTTCATCATTACAAACCTTCGCCCTACCACCACCTCCCGTCCCAGCCCAGTCCACCTTACACCCCCCAGGTACAGTATGCTGGTTTACCCTCATGATAGTTCATTAACATCCTGTCAGGATTTATGACGCCTTTAATCAGAAATAAGTACCATGTTCCCAAAGGACAGTAAAGGTCCTGTACATGTGTCTTGATCCCAGGGGGCCTACTCGCAGCCTTCATCACCTTACATCCCTCCGGGGGCCTACCCACCTCCATCCTGGGGGTCCAGCTCTGACACTCAGCCTTCTAGAGTCTCTCACGAGCAGTTCAGAGCTGCACTTCAGCTGGTGGTCAACCCAGGTAAGGAATCATTACTTCATTATTATTTATCATAAACTTTATGTCATGTTTGTAGCGTTCCTTCAAAGCTGAGCCCCCTCTGGATCTATCTGCAGGGGACCCCCGGGAATACCTGGACAGTTTCATCAAAATCGGTGAAGGCTCCACGGGGATCGTGTGCATCGCCAGCGAGAAACATAGCGGCAAACAGGTGGCCGTGAAGAAAATGGACCTGAGGAAGCAGCAGAGAAGGGAGCTGCTCTTCAACGAGGTGCAGAGGAACACAGAAACGGAATAATTGCACCTGGAAACAGCCAGAGCGAAGGGGAAAAGGACTCCATGCTTAAACAGAAAATAAAACTGTGCTTTAAATGAAAGATTTGTGAGGATAGGCCTGTTAATTAATAGAAAACGGAGAGGGAATCGTGTCTGTGCGTAGGATCGAAGGAAATACTGCACATCTCTGCATATTTACTGTGGCTAAATGAACACTGACGTGGGTGTTGAGTCAAGAGCTAATTTTCTCCATGTAATCCTATTAATTTCGGAATGTAACCCCTTTAAGCTTTATCCCCAGAACATGTTAGTGTAAGATGAGCTAAGCTACTAAATAATTTCACATGAGAATCTCTTGTTAAAAGTTTCTGCTTTTCTAATACCGGCACCTCAATTAGAAAACAAACCTCTTCATGTCCTCCTCTGTGTGTTTGTCCTTCAGGTGGTGATCATGAGGGACTACCATCATGAAAATGTGGTCGACATGTACAACAGCTACCTGGTGGGAGACGAGCTGTGGGTTGTCATGGAGTTCCTGGAGGGGGGGGCTCTCACAGACATTGTGACCCACACCAGGTAACAAAGGAGCATTTGCTGTTCTTTTTATTGGAAAAATTGATAGCAAATGTAGTAAACTTCAAAGCTTATTCCTCTCCAACTTTTCCCAATCGCCTCACTTGTGCATCACATGTGGAAGCTCTCGCCACATTGTTTCAGACTTACTTTGCAGTTGGTGTTTAATTACAGTCATTTGCGCGGAGTGTCAGCATTAGCAGCGCATAGTGTCGGATTCTAATAACACGCTTTGGTGAGGCTGAGTGCCGCTGTATCCATGAAGTATTTTAAGCAGTTTTCCTCACAGATGTTTGAGTGTTTCTGGGTTCAGTGTGTGTAACAGGGAGAGTTTCTGTGTGTGCATAAATGCTTTTAAACATGCTGACAGGTGCATCGGAAGCAGCACTTTCTGTAGTCCCATTTCGGTCCAACATCTCAGCCACACTTATGACTTGCTCAGCGTCACTGGGACCCAGCATATGTTGTTTGAAGCAGGTTTTTTTTCACCAGTTCTACGTGCACATGTGTTCATGCCTGTGAGTGTGTGTGAGAGAGAGATGGAGGGGTGGGAGAAAGAAAAAGGCAATAAAAGGTGAATTGTGTATGCATACCTGTTTATTTCTATTTGTCTCTGAGATTGTAAATGAAGGCAAATGTGCTGCCACTATTAATGAGGATGTGTGTGTGTGTGTGTGTGTGTGTGTGTGTGTGGTGTGTGTGTGTGTGTGTGTGTGTGTGTGTGTGTGTGTGTGCCTCAGGTTTATCAGTTTGCAAATTTGTTACCTCCAGCCACGTTCTGTGCATCCAGCAGTCAGTTGTAGGGAAATGCCTTCATTAGCATACTTTTAATGCGCAGGCATCGCATATGCATGCCTGCATGTCAGCGAGACCTTATTTATGCGCATGTACCGTACGTGCACACGCGACCTCGGATGAGCAGCTGGGCCTCGATGTTAATGTTCAGCAGAGCCGTGAATTCCTGTGCGAGCTCAGTCGGATGCGCTGCATTACCCCATCGCTCCATATGGGACCGCCTGCACTGGGCATCAAAGCTGCAGCTGCTGCAGGCTAACGGGGAGGTTCGCCTCCATCTAAACTGCAGAGCAATAAAGCAGACTGTAGCATCGGAAACCATATTAACACTCAAATGAAAATGCCCTTATTTTTGCATCTTTTCTCTCGGATTGTCTGGTTCTTTGATACCATGGAACGTCTGAATGGTACTGGGAGAAAATAAATGTATAAACCAGTCGTCTCTCTGCTTTTAAGCGTGCTTGTTGCTGCGTTTGTTCTGACAGGATGAACGAGGAGCAGATCGCCACTGTGTGTTTGTCGGTGCTCAAGGCTCTGTCCTACCTGCATATGCAGGGCGTCATACACAGGGACATAAAGAGCGACTCCATTCTCCTGACTAGTGATGGCAGGGTAAGTCCATGTGGGGTTTTTTCACACACACAAACATTCACTCACACTCGCACACAAACACACACTTGCTAACCTTTTTCCCAAGTCCACTTGTCAACAGCCTTCGCCAGAGTCATTGGCATCAATTACCATTTGTTCCATAGTAATTAAATCTAGCCTAATGCCTCCTAACAAGCTGAGAATATAAGATTAATTAAAGGAAAATGAGCCTCTAATACAGGAGATTAGTGTCTTCTATAAGAGTTCTTCATCAGGATGGTTCACTGCATCTTTGACCCCAAACGGTGTTTCTGAAGCAGCTCTGTTGTGATGGAGACAAAATCTGTTCTGCATTTGCAGATAAAGCTGTCAGACTTTGGCTTTTGTGCCCAAGTTTCCAAAGAGGTGCCCAAGAGGAAATCCCTTGTGGGCACACCCTACTGGATGGCTCCGGAGGTTATTTCCAGGCTACCATACGGCACAGAGGTGAGGGATACAGTGAGGGGTATTTTTAAAAATCTGCTGCTTTTCCGTTGCCCTGCAGCTGTCTGGAGTCACCTCTGTTTGCTTCCAGGTGGATATCTGGTCTCTGGGCATCATGGTGATCGAGATGGTGGATGGAGAGCCCCCTTACTTTAATGAGCCCCCTTTACAGGCCATGAGGCGGATACGAGACAACCTGCCCCCCAGGTTAAAAGAGTCTCACAAGGTAAAACCTGAAGTTGATTCTAAATACAAAATATTTGTAAATAAGTTAAAATCGTGACCGTTTTCTCATTCACACAACTTAAAGTAATTCCACTTGCGGCGTTCTTAGAAATGAGGTTTTTTTAGTGACTTCTTTCTTCTGTCTCTAAATCAGTCAAGCAGAGCTTGTGTCACTGCCGCTCAACCCAGTTTGGCTTACAGACAGCCAGCCCTGTCAGCCTCTTTGTGCATCACTGGCAAAACACTGCTGTCATTTAGCCAACATCCTAGTTACAATGCTAACATGCTAATTTCAGAACAATGCACTCTGTGTTTCTCTCTTTAAATCACCTGTCTCTGCTTGTAAACCTGATTCAACCTTGTTCCACTCCTCAGGTCTCCTCTGTCTTGCGATCTTTCCTGGACCGGATGCTTGTGCGGGAACCCTCACAGAGAGCCACCGCCCAGGATCTCCTCCAGCACCCGTTCCTCAAGATGTCTGGACCGCCCTCCTGTATCGTCCCCCTCATGAGACACTATCGCCACCGTTGAACCTGTTGGCCCAGACTTCTGTCCTCGTTTCCACTGTAAACACACAAAAATACACACGCCGCCGGGGTGACACTGCCCTCACCCAGCCAAAGCACCCTGCTACTCGGCGGCGGGCCCCCAAATCTCACCTGTAACCGTGAAGTAGATTAGTTACATGAGTATCGAAGGAAAACATGTTCAAAACAGAGAAAATTAAATACATGGAGAAATTAGCCGGAGCAGAGGAGTCCACTGTGCAATAGGGACTTCCAGTAGGGGGGCTGAGCCGCTCTCTACCATCTCCAACTCCATGTTGAACTCCAATAGCCATCAGCAAGAGCTGCAGAGGGGCTGCAGACAGGTTCGGGGGGACCGTGGCGCCTCCTGGTGAGAGTGGCGGAAACAGACGGGGCCCTGACTGACAGAGCCCAGCTTACCTGTGTCTCCCTTCTCACAGCTAAAATGTATTTTAGAGAAAACTTGTACAGTTTTGATAATTTGCAGTATTTTATCGTGTCGTAACCATTGTGATATGAGCAGTATTGACTAGCGTTTCTGAAGAGATCTTTCCTACTGTTTATAGTCCAGTTTTTGCTTAAAGATACAAGAGATATCCCAAATAAACCCATCATAACTGTTACTAAAAATGCTAAATATATTTATTATCTTGCATTTCTAGAGAGAACTTCCATTAAATGTTGGAAAAAAAGGGTAATGTCAGAATTTTGTATGACATTTTAAAGTATTTATTTATTTATTGGACCGGAAGGTTTATTTTTTGGTAGTGTGGCCTTTTGTGTTTCTTTTCATTCACATGTCTACAAGTGCATTGGCAGTGGCATCACCCGAGCAATACTCCAATGCTGTTTATGAGAACACACAACCCTGTATTTATGATACTATAATGCATTTAAATGTAGCACAGTTTGAGTGTTTAAAAAAAAAAAAAGACAGAATTTCTTCCATGGATACCAGTTTCTTTTCTGTTTGGAGCTACTGATATAGAAGTGTTTGTATTTTGCACACCTTTTCTGTCGTCCTCTCACCCCTTATCCCACCTCACACACACACACACAGACAGACACACACACACACATTTCCTGTCACTGGTGCTTTGCCGCCATTGTCATCTCCAGTCAGATGGAGGGACACCGTAATCCTTCTCACTGCATTGTTCTTACCCATCATCCACTGTGATCTGTAAATATGAATCCGTGTGTGTGTGTGTGTGTGTGTGTGTGTGTGTGTGTGTGTTGTTGGTGAGTGTGTGACAAAATGCTGTGTGTGTGTCCTGAATAACGCTTGTGTTGGCCTGTACAGTGATAATGCACGTTTATTATCGGTGAAGTTGGTTTTAATTAAAAAAACAAACATCCATAAAATCATTGAGTTATGTTGCATGGATTTTTCCCTTCATCACTCCACTTTTTTCCTGATTTTTCGGGGAGTCTTCCGTTCTCATTTCCATCTAATTCCACCCAAACTTCACCTCCGTGCAGAGGAGCATGGAGTCGTGTCCCTGCATCCCTTTCACCATAATATATGAGGTTATTTGGTCTTCTCTCCTCTCAGCCATTTCCCTCTGAAACACTATAATAGAGTATTGATTCAGCTCAGACAGAGAATGGTGCATCTCACTCGGAGGAAGATTCTTCTTGCCGGGGGCCCAGTAAATAAAAGCACAAGCAGTGATGCCGCTGGGCCGAGGCTACAGTCTCAAGAGTTATTATTTAACGGGGCAACACATCTGTATTTTCTAAAGGAAATTGCTACTACATGTCATTGGAGTTGCAGCTTGAATGAATCTGTGCTTGTACATCAACACCAGACAAACGAGAGCCAATCCAGTAGATTTTTACTGTTTCTTCTAACTTCTTTATATTTTCTGTGGATCTTTCAGGTGGGTTTTTGACCATCAACAGGTTATATCATATATAAAGATATCAGCAAGTGAGATGAAAACATTTATTGTGAAAGGAACAGGAATAAAATATGAGTTTCTATCTGAGCGTTTATAGTCATGTATGTCCTACTTACCTGGATTACGTAACATCCTGCTTGTACACCTGTGTCTCATTTCCGTTACGAACACGCCGGTTTTAGAGATGGAAGTGAAATAAACTACACATTTGAACATATATTGGTGAATAATATAGAACGGGAGTTTTATAACGGAGTGTGAAAAAAAACCTTAATAAACTGGAGAAGTCAACTTAAAGTCCGCGTGCCCGAACAGGTAACTCCCGGTGTGAATGTTTGGAATTCAAGGCTGGAATATTTGCTTGGTGCTTGTTTGCTGCGGGATTATTCCTGGATATTCCTTTCGGTTCTTCATGAGGCCAGAGATGATCGGACTGACGGACACGCTCGACACCAAACCGAATCCGCGGATCCTTGAAAATTTCACCAACAAAGTAAGAAGAAAACCAGCGTCCTTTATTTGAACTGATCCATCCTCGTCTGTGGATGTTTGGGTTTGCTGCAGCCTCTGCACAGGTATTTCATTCTGACGTGTTTGTAGACAGATGTGCATTCCAACCTGAATCAGTTCCTCAGTGTTGTCTTGTGTTTTCTGATTGTCTCCTATAAATTCTTTTTTGTTTTGTATTTTTTGTCTTCTTTTAAAATGAAATAATGGAGTGTGTTTTAATCCCACTATTCTTTGTCAATTGCAATACAATTCAACTATATTCTGGATTTTCGTGAGTGAAGGAGCTTCTGAGATTGCTTGAATATGCTTAAGTCTTGCTCTTCTTTGCTTCTTTTGGGATGGAGATAAGAACCTTCTCTCAGATATCCCAACCTTTTTGTATTTTCGCTTTCAAATCAAATCAATCTTTATTTATATAGTGCCTTTTACAATCAAAATAGTTTCAAGGCACTTTCCAGAATCCGAGGGCCTGACCCCAGACAAGCAACAGTGGCAAGGAAAAACTCCCCTTTAACAGGAAGAAACCTTGAGCAGGACCAGGCTCATGTCAGGGGACCCTCCTGCTGATGGCCGGCTGGGTAAAGGGAGAGGGAGAAGGAGAAGGAGCAGGGAAGGAGCAGGAGAGGGAGAAGGAGAGGGAGAAGGAGAAGGAGCAGGAGCAGGAGAGGGAGAAGGAGCAGGAGAGGGAGAAGGAGAGGGAGCAGGGAAGGAGCAGGAGAAGGAGAAGGAGAGGGAGAGGGAGAAGGAGAGGGAGAGGTTTGATTCCTTCCTCTCGATTCCTCTGTGCTGCACTCTTTATAGTTTGCTCAAACATCTTTCAGATGATTAGAAAATGTGCCTGATTGATTTGTTGGGTTTGGCTGTAGTTTTATTTTTGCTTTGTTCTCTTGCCTTACATTGTTTGGAAAGACGCACCAACTTCTATTAGAAACAATTTGAAGAACATCTTGATGTTGAGGGGGTCTAATGTGCCACAATCTTTTCAAAAAAGTGAATTCTATCATGTTATATCAATAAAACAATGAAATATATGAATTAAATTATACTTAAAGCACTGAAGTCGTCATCAGTATCACCTTTATTTGAAGCAGCATCCACAGATTTGCAATGAATTTTAAGGTTTGGAAAACGTTGTTGCTCTTACATGTGGGGATGTTTTTAGGCTCTCAGGCTGCACAGCTCTGATAGAGTGAACTTGAATCTGTGTTTGTTGGGAGTAGATCCATTCGTCTGTTCTTATCTGTGGCAACTGCAGTGAAGCAGATTCCTAATCTAAAGCGCCTATCTCGTGTCTTGACTTGACTTTCCACGCCAGAATATTTGTCCGGGTTCATTTTCAACAGAGAGTAAAAGAGGACCAACCCAGACTGATGCGCCATGTCTACGGATGATGTATGCCGTCCACACTGTCGACGCTGGCGCTCTATTTCTTTTCAGTCAGACCTGCTCATATTGCTTTTCCTTCGAAGACTCTGACTCAAAATCAATGCCTCCAAGTATCTGCAGAGTAAATTTGTGTTTTACCAGTCATCTCTAATCCAGTCACAGTAGGATTTATGTAATTGAAATAAGCCAAACCTCAGAAGAGATGACTCCAGGTGATTTTATTTCAGTGAACAGAGCACAAAATTGCATTGGCAGAGTTTTATGCATAGACTTTGATTTAGAAAATAATCATTTTTTGAGTTTTTTTTCATTGAATAAGCAATTTGCATGAGTCGTCTTGGCGTGACATTCCTAAATTCTTCACAATGTATCACAGATTGACATACATTTTGTTTTCTTTTTTTGGGGTTCCATTGAGTAGTTGACACTGCACAGACCACCGTGAGACACTATGGCTGAAATAAAGTGGGGATCAAAAACAAGCAGATGCAGAAACAGCAACCAGTTTAAAGAGTTCGGCAGCAGAACCACAGAGAAGTCTGCAACAATTGGACAATCTATAGGCGATCCGACAGAAAGAAATATTCCCCAGATTGTTTTCCAGAAATCGAAGCAAATCTTTCAGACTGGAACTACTGGAATGCATGTCTAATGTAGGCCACTAAAAGTGAAACGTGTAAGATAATTGCGTCATTGCAGGTGCCCAAATTCTGATGCTTTGTGCTTCCGAGATTTCCAACATTGGGCGACCTGAAAAAGACTGAAGTATCTTACATATGGCTCCTTTAGAGGTTAAATCAGCAGTCAGCTCTTTTAGATTTCAGTAAGTTTTCCTTTCATCACTGCTGTCTCATTAACTTCCAGAGGTTCCAACTGATTTAGGCTGCACATAATCAGGGATTCAGTCTGTGGTTTGGCCCTTTTCCTCTGTGGGCCACGGACATCCATGAAGCCAGTCTTTAGTCAGGATATCGTAAGGAGCCGCCGTCCTGCAGACTTACATGTTCTTGTACATGGAGCGGTCTCTGGGGAGCTGGGGCTGGCTCGCTGTCATTTTTAGGTGAAAGTGATAGACGGTCAGTGTGATTACAATGATGAGGGCTAGAATGAAGCCCAGGATGAGCGGGAGGGTCTCTTCCAGGCGCTCCCGCTGATCAGTGATACACTTGTAGGCTGTGTAAGGAGGCAGAAATGAAGAGTCAGCATAATCAGGGGAGAGAGTGACATCATCTGTTTAGAATGCAGCAGCTCGGTCAACTCTTGAACCAATTCACTGATTCATCTATCACTTTTTATGCTTAACATGCACATGTTTATCACGTGTTTGAGCGATGGAGCTCATCTACAGTAACAACAATATGCTTCACAGTATGTGGTTAAAAGTTGTTTTTTCTCCCTGTGAATGGTGCTATAATGTACCCTATAGAGGAAGTGCAGTGAAGCATAGTGCAGCCCCGTTTACAGCGGCTCAGAGTAAATGATTCTGCCAAGGTGATTGGCTTCAGAGGATGGACAGGTGCAGGGAGTAGGTCTATAAAAGCCGCATGGACGGTGAAGATAACTGCGCCCATAAACTCCTAATAACCGTCTTTTTCTCTGTGTCTTTGCACGTCCCCATATACATCTCTGCAGCCACATATATTCTCAAGCCGCAGTAACAACTGTCAGGTGTAAAGACGAGACAGGAGCTGTGATTTTTATTCGGGTCAAGTGATTAGAAAACCGCAGCAAACCCCCTTAGCAATGAGATTCTTACGTTCACTGAACACAAAGTCAGAGGCGATGTCGAAGGGCTGGATCTGGACGTCGTACATGGACATGGTGATGCCCTTCTGGTGGTCACTGGAAATGAGGGTAAAGGTCTGCTGCGCTTGGCACACGAACGAGTGCCCAGCAGGGGTCACGAGGGCTGACAGGCGGTGGGTGGTGGCTGTGTGCTTCCCAGCTGGAGAAACGGGATGAGTCATGAAGGAACATGGAGGTTTATTTGTGTGTCTGTACATACATCTGGCCGGACATCACATGTTGATTGGGGATTTTTAACCAGTTCTATGGGGACATTTTGAATGGTCTACACAACTGTAAAAGGTCGTGTGTGTGAAAATGAGACTGGTGAGGGTTGGGTGCAGGGCACGCCTCGGATTTCTCATTATTTTCACCATGTAATCATAATGTTAAAATAATTCTCTGAAAAATAAATGGCTGCCCATCTACTGTACACGGGCTCGGCGGGGCACTCACGGTTGTATGCGTTGATGAAATGAGACGTCTCCGAGGTGTCGTAGATGAACTGGACCTTGCTAATCTTCCACACCTCGGTGCCTTTGTCAGGAAACTCCTGCAACACAGACCCACAGAGAGGCGTCACTGGAACTCTCCCACTGCGGGGAGGTCAAACGGGCCTGCAACAAATTCCACTGTGGAAATGTCAGAAAAATGTTGGTGTCATCTGTTCAGTGAGGGGAAAAATTGTGACTCTGGTTTATTTATGACGTAGATTTCCCCGGTGCGTTCGGCTACCTTAGAGAAGAAGATGCGCAGACTGTAGGCTTTATTCTTCCAGGTGATGTGGATCTCTGACTCGCTGCTGTCGCATTTGCCTTCAATTT
The DNA here is from genome assembly GCF_003711565.1 of Takifugu flavidus. Lineage (NCBI taxonomy): Eukaryota > Metazoa > Chordata > Actinopteri > Tetraodontiformes > Tetraodontidae > Takifugu > Takifugu flavidus. The sequence continues at coordinate 10,419,903 of NC_079538.1, forward strand.
CTGCACTCCGAGGCAGCGTAAATGACGCCTGTTCTGTGATAAGCTGTAAAAAAATTTAAAAAATAAGGGACGGGATAACGAAATGTCTATTATTTTGACACCACTTTAACGGAGGAGGTTTTAAATCGTTTTTTTTAAAACAGATGGGATTGTTTGTGTCATAGACGCAGTAATTGAAATAAACTAACAGCTATTTTAAAAATGTAGTCTCATATGGTAAAACATGTGGAATGAGTGTATTGCGAGGTTTTTATGCGTAAAAAATGACCTCGCACTCTAAGATAATGCGGTGTCAAATCAGTGCGTCTATTTCAGGCTTAAATGTTCCTTCCTAATTTTAAAAAGAGGGGATATTTCACTTTGATCCACGTTTAAATGCCCCCGCCCCGAAAGCATTTAAACCCCGCTAATTCTTTCTGTGTGCGTATCAGGCACGTTTGCCAAAACTGCATTTCCTGCAAGTATCTGCATGTCTGTCAGGGGATTCCTTACATCTATCCCATTGAGAGCAAGCACGTCATATGGTACGAGGAATCTCACGGCGAACTCCACCATCAGACATGTGGTGCCGTTCTCCCGCACCGCGAAGATGGCTTTGTCCGGGTTGTTGGACAGTCCGGACAGGTTCTCGCCCTCCTGCTCCGCCAGCACCAGGGACAACGCCAGAACACCTGACCGCAGATCAGAGTGGGAAAGAGACGCTTAAGGATCTCAATGAAATATGCAGAATCAGCAAAAACGGAGTTCAGATACATTATAAAAGGGATCTGCTGTATCGGCGGAACAACGACGCGCGCTGCAACCAGAAGGTGTCCAGATCATCTCTGGAACCACTTTTGTCCCCATCTTGGCTAAAATTACAGCCCACACGGTTAAAGGACGCGCTGTCACGACCACACACGGCAGAAGTTGCGCACTCACGCAAATTGGCTCACACTCACCGCAGCGAGTATAGTCACGACGCACAAAGGCGCACTTACCAAACACGGCAAGCGGCAAAAGTCGGACGCTCTCCGTGTTGCCAAAACCAAGCCGTCCCATTGCTCCCAGCGTCCCCAGTTGTCCAGATAGGGTGGCAAAGTGACTGGGCAGCCCGAACCCGCGAAGCGAAAGAGGGGCACAGAGAAGCGGTGGTAAAGAAGGGAAAGAGAGAGAGAGGGAGAGAGAGAAAGGAGGGACGCCTTTCCTCAGCGCCCAGGAGTCACGCTCAGATCATCGTGAATGCTGCACAAAAAGCCTCCAGGTTGGACGTGAGATCCGCTGATCGGTGCAGCCGGTTCTGGACGGATCTGTTCACCTCCGGCTCGAAGACTGAGTCAGCCGATTTAGTGATTCTCCAGAGAGAAATGAAAGGGAACCTCAAGAGCAGACTATCTTTTTATTTTAAAGATGATCTGTTACCCGCGGAGGGCTGCAGACTCCGCGTCCCCGGCAGAAACATTAAACTGGGCTGAAATGATGCAGGTCTCGCTGGACACCCCGGCACCCCCTCCTCCCACGACCCCCTCCCTCACTCAGGAGCTCCTCTTCTGCGAGCATGCGGCTCAGCTGCACGCAGAGAGCTAAAATCTCTTCAATGTGAACCATTATCATTGTAAACATTTATAAGTTGCAACATACATTTCGTTGATACTAGAGGCAGTTTGCTGGATAATTGGTCTCTTTAAATACCAAATCCAATTTTTACCCACCAACAAAAGCATTTTACCTCACCGCTGACCAGAGCAGCGCGAATAGCTTTTTTTTTTTTTTTTAAATCTTTGCTTAATAAGCGGAAACAGTAATGTAAAAATGTAATTTTCACACAGACACTATTGCTGATTTCTATAGATAGGTTTTATTTTTGTAGAATTTGGTGCGCTATACATGTAAAATGCTGACAAAGTCAAACGTGTGAGACACAAAACGTCACTTTCACCTTGCGTGTAACTCCACCCTCTGCAGAAAAAGTCACTTTATATAAACTGCAGGACACAAAACCAAGTTGGATTTTGCGTGCTGGTGCTGCGGTGCAAGTTGAACGATTCTTGATTTGATGCTGAACCTATTTGGTAGTTTCAAATGAAAATTGTTCTGAAAAAGTTTGCGGGACGGATGCGGTAGAACGTTGAGACGCGCGGTGGACTAGTGTGGCGTGATGTTAACCACATTTACACACTTTTTACTGTGTTTTTAAAAGTTTTGGGTCCTCGAATGGAAGTCAAACTCGCACATGACGGAGCTGATGCTGTCGATGCTGTGTTTACTGCCCACCTGGGGATGCGTTATGTCGCGAGGAAACGTTTCTGACCGCGGCATGCGCCCTGGAGCCATCATGGGCTCCCCCTCCAACAATTTCTCAGGCTTTCTAAACTCGGGGGAAGTAAATCGGCGGAAAAGTTTGTCGCTTAGGGCTGAAAAAGTTGTGGTTGATGCGGCGGCAGTTGGCGCGACCGTCGGATGAGCTCCATCCATGCTGGGAGACGCTTCGCGCCTCTTTACTGGTTTGGATTTACGCGCAGGGTCCAGCGTGCGCTCCTGGGGGGCAGGGCTGAGGAAGCTAGTGGGCAGACTGCATCTTTTCTGATAGTAGCTGTCGTGAAACCTGCGCCCGCCGCAGTCTGGCATTTTTGTTATTTCCCTTACCTTTTCACTAATGGGGGTCATTAAAATGGTCAGCGGAGACGGTGCAGCGAGTACAGAAGTGTCTTTATTGGTTTGGGGTGAAAAGAAAAACTGTTTTTGAGCTTCACAGTTTTGACTGGGAGGGGGGAGATGATCGTCAGATGCGGTCCTGCTTTGAGCAGTTTTAAGGAACTTTGGGGGAGGATCAGAGGACTGCGGTGGGTTTTTAGGGGTTAGGACTCCGGAAAAGTCCAGCTCCCGAGCAGGGAAAGAGGACGAGTCCTTCTCTGTTTCAGACTCTTCTATAGAGCCCATCGGTGGCAGCATGCTCTGTTTTTTTCGAAGCCTGTGTTGCAGAAAACAGTTGTGAGCTTTTTGCAGCGTTTCGCCATCATTCGTTTGAAGCAGCTCGAGTTTGTTCACTAAATGTCCGACGTCCCTGTCGAACTTGTCACTCCCATCAGTCGTATCCAGGCGCTGTTGCGGAGCTCCTTGGCTGTCTCTCTCGGCCACACTGCTTTTTCTGGAGGCGCTCTTTAGCGCACAGATGCACTCTGCATGTCCCAGAAAGTGCGCAACTTTCACCGCCGAGTTGCCGACTTTATTCTGCCGGTCTAACTGGAGACCCAGCCTCTTGAAAGCCTTCACCAGAAATTCAACTACCGGTGCTTGACCCGTTACCACCGCGTACATTAATGCAGTATTTCCCCAGGTGTCTACAATCTCCGGGTCAGCATTGTTTCGGACCAGTATCTTCACGGCGTCCAGATAGCCGTTCTCACACGCGTAACTGAGCGCGGTGCGCCCGTTCCCGTCCTGGCGGTTCACACTGGCTCCTCGCTGAAGCAAAAGTTCCACAAATTTGCACCGAATGTGACTTTCTGGTAGCAGAATGGAGGAGATCAGAGGGGTCTGGGCGTCTTCTGTTTTGGAGTCAACAATTTCCCCATCAAGCGCATCCAGAACGAACCGGGCGAGGTGGAGTTTGTCATTGGACATCGCATCCAGGAGGATCTTGATGCCTGTCCGTCCACCAGACTTTTTCTCCCTGTGCATGATGCGAAACGTAAATCCTGCCAGAAAAACGGCCCAAACCCGAGCTTTATACTGCTGGGGAGTTGCTGGGCAACGCAGGCACAATGATGGCGCTTTGTTCATCCTTTTAAAGAAAACCCTTGATTTATAATAACAATTAACAGGCTTTGGCGGCAGAGCCGAGTGTTTTTAGAGGGGACACGGCGCATGAATTCATTCTGCACTCGCTGATTGTGGTGAGACTGCAGCCGTCATTGTCTTTGAAATGAGTGCGGGGGAGTTCCGAGCGCCTCCTCTGATCACCGTGACACTTTGAATGCAAAATAATTAGCTCTCAGCAGATCTGGACTGGAGAGAATAGAGTAATGTTTAATCAAGCCCATTTGTTATGTTGCTAATGGACGTTACCACTTTATTCCCATATTCTTTATCATATAACTGGAAAAATCAAACAAAATGAGCCACACAGCTTCCCATTTTACACCTGATTTATTGATACACATACTATAAAACAGTATTAAAGGAGCTTGATAACAACAGTATTTTTCCTTGCTTTTTAAGTTCAACAGTACAATATAAATACAAAAAAACGCACACAGAATGGTTCTGACAAGCAACAGTTGAAAAAAAAACAAAGGAAACAGCAAAGAAACTGAGAAAATCAAATCCGTGATGTCGCTCTGCAAAAATAATTCGACTTTGTTTTGACAAACTAGATAGCCAAAGGTTACATGTAGTCACACAACAGAAACATTCAACTAGTGCAAAAAAGCCTCTAACGAACAGTAATCTTAAACTACACGTTATATCTAATATATATTTTCAATTATTTATGTATATTTGTATAAATAACCCCTTAGTTTGGCATCTTCTCATTCATAAAATTATCTGAACTTCCTAACAGACACTAAGTGGCACATTTATAAATGGATTAAAATTTCAAAGCACTTTTACTTGTTTATCTCTGCAGTAGATATGTGGTGAGAGCTTTATACTGTGTGTGGTGCAGCGAGGGCGGACTGAACAACAAAACCTGCAGTGGCAGAAGGAAAAAAAAAAAGAATCCCACAAGCCCTTGAAATACAGAGGACAATTGGTCAAAAACTAATGGAAACTACATACATTCCAGTATATACAAAACATCCCATCTACCCTTTGTGTGTTACAGCAGGGAAAAAAAACAAATGTGAAAACAAAATTGGACAAAATGTGACTTGTCTTTTTTTTTTTATTGGTGCACCAAACAAAGTAAATAATCATATGTGCACAATTACAAGAGCATCCACAGGATTATATACTTTCAAGTAACAATTCTTTGCAGTGGCCTTTAAGTCCTGGAGAGCTGCAACCATTGATGCGTCCTACAACCGTCTATACGGGGAACCTGTTTGGTTTTGTCCGAAGCACCTGTGCGGCAGCTACATCCTGCGTTTTTGTGTTAAATGATAATTGTCACATAAATTGGGCTGATCCCACCCGCCTACAAAGGCCAGCAGGGAAATGATGAGGATTACAAGCTGAGCGTGCAGTCAAGAAGCTATTAAGGGAACACTTCACTTCAACAATGCATCAACGAGCGGAGACCTGACGGCTCTGATCCGTCTGCTCAGGTTTTGAACTGACTGCGAAAGCAGTGAAGAAATTTAACAGCAGATTTGATGTTTTACCAGTAAATACTTTACAAATTGGTTTTTTTGTTGTTAATGATGCAGAGTTTAAAACACATGAACTTGCCCTCTTTAATTAGATCATTTCTGTGTTGCAACTACTCGGGATGCAAACAAATATCACATTAAATCTTAAAGAATTTTATAGTTCTACTCTTTTTGACACATTAAACATTAGGCAATTTTGTTTGGATTTCCTTTTGCATAGTACACAAGAATATAGGTTAAAAAGTAGAAAATCTTGAGTTTGCAGGCTTGAGCTTGCAATAATTGAGCAAAAGTAATAGATTAAAAATATATATTAAATTGTTTCAACATAAAAGACTGAGTTTAAAATTTTCAGTAACTTCTCAGCCATTAAAAGAAAACAGCAGGGAAATAAGAAAATAATATTGAATGTGAACATGAATCTAATGTGATCCCTTTATAGTCTCCTGACTCAGAAAGCCTGTTGACAGAGGGCTGTAACAATAAGACATCTTGTCAACTTTGCATTGTAGAAATGGGTGACTCACAATTTGTCACTCTTACAGTTTTTTTTTTAAATACATTCTTACTGAAAGAGAGAACCTAGAGTAGTGCACTGCTACATTTCTGACATGTACTTGTTATGATCACCTATCAAGTGCCTGGGACAGGACCGCTGTGGCATACAGTGTAATTCACAAAATAATCATTGTGCTGCATTGACATAAAATCTTTTAAATATGCGTCACTTAAACCCACCGCTTCTGCAGCAGGTAGCTGGATAATAATTAAAAAGACAAAACTTGTGAGTTTTGTGTCCTCAGTAGCTACAGAACTTTGTCAGTGATGGGGAGAAACATAGTTTGCTGCCTAAACTCTTTCAATTCATTTGAAAGTCTGGCTGCCAGTGGTATCAGCCTAGTGGGTGGAGTGATGTGTGCAGCAGCTGGGTGGTGGTACGGTTGACATGTGTGTTTGTGTGTGGAAATAAAAAAGAAATGTGGATTGTGGTCATGCGACAGGGTTATGGGGGAGTCCGTGTTGTTTCTGCAGCTGCTTGTGTGAGGGGTGGCGTGTGTCCGTCTCAGTCTTTCACACCACTGTGGCAGGTCTGCGGTCCATCTCCTCCTCCAACTTCACCATCTGCTGCATGTCCTTGGCCTTGGAGAAGATGAGAGTGGTCAGGTGAGGCTCAGTTCCCTACCGAGGCATCTTACCCCAAATTTCCACCACACGTGATGGGCTGGCGATGGGAGCTGTTGGCTGACTTGCTGATTTATATAGTTTAATGGTTTTTGCTTTGCTTAAGGACCGAGTGGTCAGGCCAGTTTCATGTTTTTTGTGCACTTTTGTCAGAACAGCTTGTGCTGTGAATGCAGGTGGAAATCTGGGGTTATAGTTGCATGGAATGTACTCATTTTGTAAAAATCCTGTCAAAATTCAGCTCATTCACAAGAAATTGCACCTTTTTGTAACACACCGGTAGTGATTCCTTGCAGGCAACATCGACCACATGCTTGATAGAAGTAACTGATGAGTAACAAAATCTCTGCAGTGTGTGACATCATGTAGTATAAAAGCAAATGATGATGATCTGGAGTGAAGGTGGGGTGGGATCTGGCTCTTTTTGTTTAGTAATAGTGTTTCAGTCATGGTAATAAATGACTCACTGCTCACATCCTGAGCCGCAGACAACAAATGTGCAAATGGGATTTGACAATGAATCACTTACCGTTTTTATTCTAACAATCTTATGCAAAGCCCTGATGTTTGCTGTTCTTCCAGTGTTTAGCTGTGAGTCATTTCGAGACTGCTCATTATAGTAGAAAATTAAATATCACGGAACTGTGCAGTCAAACAGTGGTGGCACACATGTACAGTGGTGAATAAAATGAGCTGAAGGGATGATAATGAAAGTGGTGAATACAAAGGTGGTCTGTTAGGAAGAGGACTCGAGTGAGGTAGAGATGCCTACCTTGAACCAGTTTGTTTGCATGGTGTGATTTCAAAAGCTGTGACGGAAGAAGCAAATTAAAATCAGATGAAGGTGTGCATACATGTTAGACATGTACAGGTAACCGATGGCAACGTAATATGGAGTGATGATGAGATGTTCACTTCCCACAGGCTGGGAAGTCTGCTCAACTGTTGGTACATATTTTAAGATGCACTTTAATTGAAAGCTATGTAGGATGAAGTCAACAAAAATGATAAACTCGGGAGAGATTAACATTTTCAGAGTTAATTGAGGTCATTCGAATGCCAGCCAACACTCTTTGAAAAAATGGAGTTTAGAGCAGAAATGATCCAAACTATAGCCTCGAGTTATTGGAACATTCGTATCTCCAGGGTTTCATATACTGTACAGTTGATGCCGTCGTTTAAGCGGCTGCTTTTTTGCGTGTGCGTTTGTACCTGCTCATTGAACTTCTCCAGTTTCTCTAACTGTTCTCTCTGGTTTTTCTCCAGTTGCTCCATTTCCTTCTGATGCTTCATGGCCAGCTACAGATAGAGCAGGAACAGAAATGTCACAGTCAAATGATTATAATGTATAAAATTAAGGGCTTGGACCTAATAAGTCAGACTGATGCTGGGTAGAAGACAGAGAGCCAGTAGACCGATAACAATCCTATTAGGAACAGAGTTTTAAAACTGTTTATCAAAACACAGTTTTGTGCCTGTAATGTTTGAAGGGATAAGAAAAGAGCCGCTTTCCCATCAAAGCCATCAAACTGAAGCTAAATTACTTTAATCGCCATCCATACCTGCATTTGTGGGCAGAGATAAGGCATGACTCAAGAAAAAAATGAAAGATACGGTTATCATCAGACATACTGATGTATACATGAATACTGCCACTATTCCTTAAGATAAACTTGTATAAATAAATGACAACCTACCCTTTTTCTTTCATCCAGGAACTTCTTGGTGTTGCTGCTATTTAACTCTCTTACTCTCCTAAACAGTCAAAACAGCTCATGTTGGTTCCCTGGTCAATTGCAAAACATGACTGTTCATAGAGGGATTCAGCTGACGCACCTCTCTCTCTCTGCCTTGTTTTTTATGCTCTTGTCCTGGCTGATGGCTTTGCTGTTTTCCATGGATATCTTGGCCTGGTTGGCTCGCATTTCTTTGCTCTGTCTGGAATGGTGGAAGAAAAAGCAGCTCTTCAGTTCAGATGCTGCTTCTTCAAGCTTGCTTGGTTTGAGGAATGCAACTCTCACCGTTCCTGGATGAGCTTGAGCTGCATGGTCTGCTGCTCCTGCACGGTGGCCAGGAGCTTCTTTAGGTGATCACACTGCTGTGTCACATGGCTGTCCTTCATTTCCTGCTCATCATTGCTTTGGCTGCTGATGAGGTCTGACCACTCTTTAGTGTGCTGCGCAGTGATGTCCTTTACCTAGGGGTTAAAAGAATGCACATTCAAACGAGGTCTAAGCACTTCTGACTAACATGAGTGCAGTTTGACCAAAATTTTGGGCTGATAAAGAAGAAACTGGTAATAGGTTTTGCATTACCTTGGCTTTGTGGTCTGTGACCAGTGTTTGGATTTTATCCTCTGTTTCTTTCTTTAACTCTTGGCAGTTATTTTCCCTGTGAGGAGACAATGAATCCGTTTTTTTTACAGGGTGGATTCAATGATCACTGGTTCCTACACTTGTTACTGGTTTTGCTTCCTCGCCATATCCGAATGCATACCCTCGTTTCTTGATGGCCTTCTCTAGTAGTTTCTCGAAAACCATCTTTTCCTTGTCATGCTGCGACACTATCTTGTCCACCTGGGTGCAGTGAGCTTTCTGCATTGTATTTTGATCCTGTTAGAAGCAAGAAAAACATTACATGCAGTTATCCGGGAATGTTGCTTATTATTCAATACTGCATCATTAGATTTACTGCAGGATAAAATTGAATTTTACGATAAAATGACCTGCAATACTGCAATTTACTGTCTAGACAATTGTGGTCTGGCAGTCCTATTAACTCCTATACTTGCCATTGTGTCCAGACATTTGTAAAACAAAAGTGAGCTGGTCAAAGGAATAATAAATGTAATTAACTATAAGACATTATTGATGGAGCATGTGTGTTTGTAATAGTCAGAATGGGAGAGTGTTCAGTAGGATATGATTGGAGGGGCAGAGCCTGGCACAGAAAAAAGCAAACCCCTTTTTTTTTTTTGCCAATCTCAGGGGAAGATGAAAGGTTGAGCTGAACAAGCTTCCAGTTGTTGGCATGACCAACAGAGCCGCTGCAATACGAGCGATCGCTCACCTTTGACTGTTTCTTCTTTAAAGCACCAAGTTCCTTCTGTTGCTTTTTTAGCAGTTTAAGGTATGTCTGAAATGGGAAAGGAGATTATTTTTCTTTAGTACAGGCGTAAACTAATAAAATGTATGAAAATAACTACAAGAGGCTGCATTAAAGGAGGCCAGTGATTGGATTACCAACCTTCATTTGTTTTAAGTCATCGATGCTGACATTAGGCACGAGGGCAGGATCTGGAACCAAGTCAAGTGTAGATTAGAGTCAAACACATTATAAAATCTGTTTAAAAGAAATGTGCTTTTCTTTTTAGTACTGGAGGAAGGGTTTACCCTTCTTTGTTTCTGCTATGTTGTTTTGGGTGGCGTTGGAGGTCTGAGCCATGTCTGAGCTGGCCTGTGGTGTCACACTGGCCTTCACCGTTTCTCCTTTCCCCTTTCCCTTTTTGTCACCCTTTGAGCTTCCACTGGGAACGTCTGCGATATCAGTCTGGGTAAAAAGGGGTAGTAAAATTGTATTTAAATCAGTTTTCAATTCAGAAAGTGATCTGCATCTGAGCATGCATCGAACAATTTTTCACGACATCCCCAATTATATGGAAATGTTCTACATATGTTGTTGACGTAGAAGTACCGTGTCAATCCCCAGGGCCTTCATCTGGTCAGCTCTCTTCTCTGCAATAGTTAAGAACTTCTTTGGATCTGAGAGGGCATCAACAATAGCTGAAACAAAAGAACGGACGATTAGTCAAGGAAATGTTACAGTAAAAGTGAATTACTGAAAGCTATCCTTTTAACCCATCATACTAATATAAATACATTAGGGGAGGCTGAAATACAAATTTAGCTGGTTTTCCTGTAGGAAATTTAATTATGGAGAGCTCCCAGTAGGGAGGTGGTTCCAGTAGCAGATCTTGGAGCACAAAGCTAATGTTTCCAGTAATGGACTGCTCCTGCACAAGCCCTTTGGCTTTATATAATGACAACTCCAATAGCTGCTCATTTGTATGCAGATGCTATTTTGGAATGCCTATTACAGCAGCTTCAGTGTCATCATCATTTACACCATGCCATTATATGGATGTTCAAACCGGGCCAAAGGCTGTTACGGACCCTTTTCCCTGCAGGCTACAGAGGCAGCTTTATTATTGGCTCCCAACAGAATGTTTAGTAAAACAAAGCAGACAAGTATCATCATTTAGTTGTAATTATTCGCATCCAGGATGCACGGGATGTTGTTCTCACCGCCAAAGCCGTCGGGCACGTAGGTCTTAAGGATGATCTGGCAGAAAATGGTGGGCAATGAGAGGGGCTTGTTCCCTTCATTCCTCAGTGAAATGTGCCGGTAGCCAGCCTGCAGGCCGTCCAGGGGCAGGATGCGTTGCCCAATCAGCTTGTTGTTATCATCGTACACAGCAATGCGCAGAACCGCCAGATCTGGTAAAATTACCTGTGAGACAAAATGAGAGGATGCAAAAGATAATGAGTAGTCAGCGCAAAGGAACAGTAGCAATTAAAGTCCTTTTGGTGCGGAAAAACAAATGGTCCTATTTTAAAGCTGAATTTTCCCAGTTAAGTTCACGGTACACCTTTAAAGGTCACGATGTGATATTGGGACAGGTGATAGTGCATATTTTAATGTGCACATAGATTTATCACTGTGTTGATGTACAGTACATCTTTTAAACATGTGTATGTAGGTGAAGCCTTGAGGAAAAGAGTCCTAGCTGGGCTTAAGTGCAGATAAGCACATAGAGGATGATTAATACCAAAACAAAGGGGGAGGTAAGAGATAAGACTGGAGAATACTCCAGCGATGAATGGCTGCTAGGATGTGTGTGTGTGTGTGTGTGTGTGTGTGTGTGTGTGTGTGTGTGTGTGCCCTTCCATTTAAAAACAAAGCCTTGCTCATATGCATGTGCACTCGCTGTGCATCTGTCACCAAGTCATCTCGGCCCCGCCGTGTCTGCAAGTGAAGCATGGTGGCGGTGTTGGAGGGCGTTTGGGTCTCTAAGTAGGTGTGAGAGAATCAGCTCTACTCGCGATGACCCTCTGATAACACTGTGTAAGTTTGTGCGTGCCTGAGCGGAGCAGCACTGCGGCAGCCCTGTGATTGATGGTGTGTGTTAAGAAGCTGAAGTCATAGTCATGGATGACAGGCTCCTCATTCTGCTGAGAGAAGCACTATTGAACACATTTCTCTCTCTCCAGTAACACTCTCTTTTGCTCATACTCCACTAGTAATTGTTTTTCTGTTTATCCTGGTTCATTTTTACTGCCCTTTATCTTCCTCCTAATGTTGTACTGGCAGCCCGCATGCTCTGTTCTTCCTTGCTCTCACACTCTGTTCTGCTTAGAAAGATATAACTGGAAACTGTGAAACTTTCCAGAATTTCAGTTGAGGCCTTGCTACTGCCATCTTTACTGTCCTCTGCATTCCTCTGTTTCAACAACATCTAATATCTACCTTTCTAAACACGAAGGGCTCTTCGTTGTACGCAGGGTTTAGCCCATTGTTCATCACCATACGTGTGCGGAACTCCTTGCGGATGGTGTCTGTCGGCAGCCCGTACATGTCCACCTCTACATATGTGCCAATTTTTTTGTCCGACAAGAACTGTCCAGAGAAGACCTAAAGTGAAATATGGACAATGTTATTAATATATGATTTCACGGGAAGACATACTGATGTAGTAAAAATACTGAGTAAAGTACAAGAAATGATAAAGAACCACACCTGAAATGGTCCAACATATTTGCAATGTAAAACTAATAACGATAACATTTAAACTGGATTTTTTTTTTTGCATGTTCAAAATGTCAGAGGACCACACCTGAACACTGCAGTGTGCAGCAATGACGCCATCGACCGGCGTCTCCGAGAAAGGGTCAAACATCCTGTCTGAGCGTCTCATAAAGTCGGGCTTTAGCAGATAGCTGACAGACAGACAGAGAATGCAAAGATGGGTTAGTTATTCTACTTTTGATTTCAATATAACCTCAGGAAATCTATAATTAATATTACAACTTGTGGTGGGCACTGTTTGAGTGATTAGTGATGATTGGTGTCTGTAAAAGCCCTGATCCTTCTACATGAGACTTCCAACATTAGCAGTAAAACCTCTGTCCTCAGGGAGTGTATTAGAGCTGGGGGGATGAATAGAGGAGGAGATGGATGACTGCAGACACTCGGGAGGTGCACGATCAGCGTGCTTCCCCAAAGCACTCATTGGCTCACAGGATAGACAGTAGACGTGGTCGCTGCTGGCAACCACTAATGGAATGTGACATGCTTTAATTGATGAGCTTCGGAGAGCAGTGGAAAGGAGAGGTTCTGGAAAAAAAATGGGAATTGGAAAAGGCAGGAGTGAGGAGCTGTTCTTACCCGCAGGAGCCGTTGTACTCAAACTTCCCCTGGTTCAGCTGCATGGCCAGATCTAATGGAGAGAGTGAAGGAGAATTTAGGGACTGGCTGTTCTTACCCACATAAAACCTCCTCTTAAGATTATTACACTCCAATAAACAATAACTGAATTTCATCTGCAAAAAAGAGATATTAGGCAATCAATTTTCCCTGTCATCCTTCTGCATTTATCACTCCATCATAGAAACTCCAACCTTGTACACGCTTTGCTCCCAGCAGGCCATATGTTTCAACTAATTTTGCCTCTGGCCACAGAGCAGCAGCTGTGTGCTAACATTCACTGTGCATGTGTGTGTGCGCGCGCATGTGTGTGTGAGCGCGCGGATATGATTGGAGGAGCAGAGCCTGGTACAGAAAAAAGCAAAACACTAATGTAACGAAGAATTAAAAATATAGCTCAAAATTTTGGCAACAATGTTTTACATATTAAAATGCACAGATACACTTGACTATGATTGGGTTTGTGAACAAGCAGTCTCTCATGACTGACTGCACTGGTAAGAACATTTTGTATTTATCCACATATTCCGTCATTTGTGCAGTGTAGTGTTATATCTATGCAATAAATTTGCACATTACATGTACTGGGTTGTTTGCAATTAGCATAAATTTCTTCTTCTCCTTTTGTTTTTACCTGGGTAATATTGTAAAGTCACATCTAATTATCATCCCAAACAGTCAGAAGTATTGCAGAAAACTAAGCTGCAGATGTGGATGAACTGAACTGAACAAAGTTTGCATATGAATTTATTTCAAGCTTTGCCACAATGAATGATTTATCATAATTCTCCACTAAGTATATTCTTAATGACAGTTAATATGCTCACCTCACGCTACCTTATACTGTATGGCTGATCCTATTTAAATATAAATACATAATTGTGTACGTGTGTAAGATATACTGTGCGTGTGTATGTGAGGTCAGGGGTCACGTGAGTCCTGCTATACCTGGGGTCTGGAAGTTGAGAGAGACCATCTGGCAACCGGCGTTCCAGAAGATCTGAGGCATGTAATTACTGGAGTCCACGCGGCCCCCTTTGGGGTAGATACGGCTCATCTGACGTTTGTTGTAGCTGCAGAAATGCTCAGGATTTTTTTTTTTTAACAATGAGATTTAAAGCATGTGTGTTATCATGTGTGCATCTGTGCTCAACACACTGCAGGGTTATTTTTAGTGTGAACAGCTTGGGACAACAGTCCCACTGGCGATGGACAGAAGCCATGGCCACACACTTCAATGGCACGGCAGCCGCTTGATAGGCTTAAACAGCAAAGTGGGAGCAAACACGGTTGAAAATCTACAGCTCCAAATGTCACACATCACTTAAATCACCTCGAATGTTAAATGAGAAGCTATTATGGTAGGTTAACAATAAGTCACAGATTATTTGAGCAATTCTACTGTTTGCAGAGATGCATTATTATGCACATTTTTAGGACCATCTAGCAGACAAGGATCACAGAGCAGCGGTGCTATCTGGCTTGAACATTTTGGATCATTTCATAAAATGGTTGTTACACATTTAAAAACAGTTCCCCATGCTATTTTTTTCTGGTTCCCCCTAGTGTTGAAAAAATATACCGACATTTCTGGTCTGTTTCTGCTAGAGCTGCATATCAAGTGCAAGTACTTTCCTTTTAGTAAAGAAATGTCAGCGCTACATTTCTGCAGCACAGACATGGACCTGTGGACGAAGGATACTTGACAAATTCGATGGCATTGGTCTTCAGATAGCCCAGGCCAACAGACTCATTAAAGGATGACATGTTATGGTGGATGTTCCTTTCTGAAACACCAAAACAATTGCGGAAATGAAGCATTTGTGAGGTATTATTTTTAAATATGAACTTATTTGTGAAAGGAAAAGATAAAGCCTACCCTCTGCCACATCAAAGCTCTGGAACTTTACTGGCTGTGCGTAGTTGACCATGGCGGAGAGCCATGGGTGGATATTAGTGGTGGCACCTACGTAGGTGTACTGAGCTATGAGAGCCTCTTCCGATTCTTCCTCCTCCTCCCCACCCTGCACAGGAGCGGGGATACTTATAAAACCTCTTGCAAATGCAGCTGTGGTGCATAAGTCTGAACGCTGCATTTTAACTTTATTGCAAATTCAGTGCTTGAAAAGTTGCTTCTACTTTATTGCACCTTTTTGTTATTGTCTTGGTCTGATGCTTCTGAGATATCTGTGGCATCTGTTGCTTCAGACATTTCTGTCACTTCATCTTCAGGAACCTGGAAGCGCAAAATTTAAAATATTTGTTTCAGTACTTGTAGCTGTACATTTTTCATTCATTTGTATTGTATTTGTGATACAATACATGTATTTCCCATTCGTACATCTTAGATATTGAAAGAAACTACTGCAAATAACAGCGGCAAATACTCTGATGCTAACTGTGACATTAGCCCCATTGAGGCAGAAATAATTTGACATTTTTAAATTTAATCCTCAAATTCACCTTCTTGATACTGTTGTTGCGTTCTTCATCTTTTTTTGACTTGACGCTGTTGGACTCCTTGTCACTAGTTGCCTCAGACAGACTACTAGGAGCCTCTGAATTCACGTCCTTATCCTCGGCCTCCTTCTCTCCTACAGGCATAAGCACAACACATCACATTGCAGGTACAAAGATTTGACAAATGTCATTAAATATTTAGACACTTTAGGATTTTATGTTGCAAAATTAACATATTCAACTGACCGTTCTCTGTCTCATCTTCATTTTCTTCACCCATAATAATTGCAGAAGTGTTAGTCTCCCCTGCCTCCATGTGTTTCTTAAAGGCCTCCAACTGTTCTGCACGACGCACAAACATGCGCTAATTTAATACATAGATAAATCACGAGTGTAAACGATCAACAGGATGAGTTCTTTGCTTACTCTGCTCAACTTCAGGTTTCAATCTCTTGTTCTTGATGAGGATTTTGCGTTTCAGATCATTTGGAGAGGGTAACGGGCGGCCAGATTCAATCTGCAAAACACAACATGAATGCACTGTGAATGCAAATAACAAAAACATAGTTGTGTTGCACCAGAAAGACTGTTTACCGGGAAGTTTTCCAGGGGCTGCTTTAGCAGTAGTTCCCCGAATATCTCCTCACAGTATTTGGCCATCTTGTACTGCTGTGGTTTACTGGCGATTGACACATAAAATGGTTATTTATTCGGTTATTCAGAGCACCAACATAAGTAAAAAGACTGTACAGTCACAGCTTTGTGTGCACATACCTGCAGTGGTTTTCAAAGGACAAAATAACAGGGTAATCTGAAGTGACAAATGCTGTCTCTTTAATGGCCTGGATAACATCCTGTATGAAGAAGTGGAACAGGAGAAAAAGGCAATGAAGAGGGAAAATTGGAATTCAATAATATTGAACCGGACAGGATTTGTATAATTGTTGCAGTGAATGTGTGTTCACCTTGAACAGGATGTCCGTGCACATGGCCTTGCCGTGAGTGATAATGGGCTCCTGGTCCTCTCCTTTTCCATCCCAGCAATCCAGCTCTACGCACCTGGCGGAGTGAAGAGTAGGGATGCAAAGTCTTGTACCAAGAATTGTTATTCTGACCATGTTTCCTATAGCTCACAGACTCCTGAGGAACTTATACCTGGATCCAGACAGCAGCACCTGACGATACATCTCCACTGATGACTTCCCTCCAAACTGACGCCCGGTCAGGTAAGTGTTGTGGGAGGAGCTGATGAAGTAGTGGGCCAGTGGCTGGTCCATCTCCTGGTAGAGCTCCAGCCGATCCAGGAACACAGGTGCATTCTCATCAGACATCAAGTATCTGCAAAAGCCATCGCTGGACATCTGACCTGGATGGAGCAGAAGGAATTTGAACTTTTATTGAGTTTGTTAAATGGTTTGCTGCTGACAGTGACAAGGAGTGCTGGAGCCTATCCTGGCTGTGTGTGGGTGGGGGGCTGGTACCTTTGGATGAGCCCTCTGTGGCCAGGGTACCTTGCTCAAGGGCACCTTGGCATTAATCTGGGGGGTGTTGTGGGACCTTGCCCAACTACCTGGCCACCTTCTATCTTTTGCCTGCACTGGGTCTTGAACAGACAACCCTTTGCTTGCCAGCCCAGTCTGCAACACACTGAGCCGCCGCCGCCACCACCCCAGTGTTATACTTGATTAAATGGGGATTAAACATGGGGATTAAGGTTAAAAAAAAAATTACTTGATAAGGTTGTGAATATCAATGTAAGCTTGTAAGAGTCTACAGCGCTGTAGTTTTAACGTCGGACCGGTAGGGGGCAGCACAGCCTAAAATATCCTTCCCTCACGAATGCTTTTAAGGTCTCACCTTTCTTCTTCAGTTCTGCGTCTCTTTCGTATTTCTCGATGATCTGCATGGCTCTCTTGTTGTCATAGAATGGGAAGAGTATCTCATTTAACCTGGGGTCACGCTGGTTCTGCAGAGCAACACGCAAACAGATTTATCCATGATCTGAATTAAGTCTTTATACTAAAATAATCCTAATTATTTGGGAACAGATTAATGGTTGGTATAGAAACAAACAGTGCTCCATGTACTTTGAATTTCTATTATTTCAGTTCTCTTTCAAATGCTTAACAATTGTAGATTGAGAAAGTGCACTTGTATCTACAGGAAACAAACATGATTTGATTTATAACATTTTCAGTGGTTTGGTGTTTGCTTCAAAGAAAAGGTGTGTGTTGGTAGGTTTAAGGGGTCTCAAAACAGCCCCAAAACTAACGGAACCACTCACAAAGGGAGATAAGCTTCACTCCAGAGGCTAAAGCATGATGATAAGAACACATGCAACTGCACAGTGACTAAGCAGGTATTCCAAAACAGACAGCAGAAAGCAAGAGTAGCTGACCAAGAAGCAAGAGGATCGAAACCTATACCCTCTCATTGCCATGGTAACACCAATCAGACATGGGGAGGCAAGCTGTGGCAGGAAGAACACAGGGACTGGGATGATGATGATGGGAACACAGAAAAGGGGAG
Organism: Takifugu flavidus; assembly: GCF_003711565.1. Taxonomy (NCBI): domain Eukaryota; kingdom Metazoa; phylum Chordata; class Actinopteri; order Tetraodontiformes; family Tetraodontidae; genus Takifugu; species Takifugu flavidus. Next base: position 10,437,851 of record NC_079538.1, read on the forward strand.
ATGGTTGAAGTTGCCCTTGCAGGCTGACTGGAAGTTAAATGTGTTGTTCATCTTATTATAAGAGTTACAAAAGGTCCAGCCGGAGGGCAACTTCTCCCCGAAATTGCACTTGAAAGTGGTAATGCAGATGAAGGCAAGCAAAATACACAGAAGTTAAAGAATGATAAAGAGCTTACTTCATTCAGAAAGCTGACTAACTGGTCTACAGTTAAATAATCAGTTTTGTTCCCATTGCTGCAAAGGAATTAATCAGAGAAAAAAAAATTATGTTTCTTGAAAAGACATCCCCTCTCACTCACCCACACACTCAAACAGACGGTTAGAAAGGCCACTTTCTTTCTTTTTTTTTTTTTTAAAAGTACCATTGTACTTTAAAAATGTTAGTATGGATATGTTATTCATAAAAATGTTAAACTGGAAACAGGTTAGGCAGTTCAGACATACGTTAGTGCAGCAGTGCAGAGATATTTTAAAAGTTACCAGTAGTTGGCCAGTACTTTATCAGTGGATAAAACACATTAGAATACATATAGCTGTGTCGACCAAGCTATATACGCATAGCTATCAGGTGTCTACAGTGTTCTGTTATTTCAAGATTAAACTAAAGCTCTAGTTAAATAGTAATTAAAAGCAAAGATGAACAAAAAAACTCACATCTTCTTGAATAATTCCTCTATATCTGTGCGAGGGCAGATCTTCTGTGTGAGCGCGTAGAAAATGTCAAAGGTAAAATCTGATTGTTCGATCTCGTCATTCTGCAAATGGAGAAAATCATTTACTGCAATTAAACACCAGATCCTATAGAGCCTTATCGCATTGTGATCTGACCTTTCCACTGGGAAGGCCAAGGTCCTTTAGGGCCTGAAAGATCCCCTTCTCTGTTTTTCCTGATGCAAATGTTCGTGTGATGCTGTGTACAATAGAAAGGGTGGAAAAAGTTTGGGGAGGGAAACCGATGCACTATTTGAGAAGTTATTCCATCACTTTAATCTTACCCTCTCACAGGAATCTTCCCATTCACATTGGTTGAGAAACACATTCTCATCCAGCTGCAGGAGAGAAGCACATGTCATGACAGAGACAGTGATACAGCAGGTGGTACACATGGGGTTTTAGTATCAATCACATGATTGGGATTTTGGCTTGGAGTTAAAAAGAAAAGAATTTTAAAAACCAAGCTGTTAGATAAACTTACTGTTTCTTGAGGCAGGTCATTGGGCAGACGTTGTTGGCCTTAAAGTTGTGAATCACTGACCTCAAACCCTCGATCCATTTCTGTAAAGACATCAAGTTGTTTGGGGCGTGCACACTGTTGGCTCAACACACTTTATACAGCAGTTAAGATGCTATCAGGTGGAAAAAGCAAATTATTCCTTTCTCTCACGATTGAGCGGAGAGTCACCAACACAGAAAACAGCCAACACTGACATCAGCTCCATTAATGATCAGGATTAACAGTTCTGGTCTCCATTTCAAATGTACTTTAACTAGTAGATGTAGACAACATTTCCTTGATCTCTGGGCTTTTACAGGGTTACCTGCAGGCTACAGGTAGTGTGATAAAGGTGCTCTAACTCTATAGCCTAAGCATCTGGTATTCTTGCTGATGAAGATGGCAGGAATCCCACTGGCAACCCTGTGGCACTGTGCTCTCCAGAGTGCAAACATAATTTGTAATACCCATCACCACAAACCACTTCTGCGTGGAAAATACATGACAAACAACTCTCTGATGCCAAAATATCATAGCATTTTTATATATATATGAATTGATATACGGGACCATATTTCCACCTGATGTGACGGCATGTAGTAACTTTAAAAGTTTAAAACATCCAAGTTACTATAATTATCATGCAAACATTTAACTACACTTGGACAACTTCAGGCACATTGCCACATTGTAGAGTTAAAAACCCAAATGTAATGTGTATAAAATGATTACTAAATCTCAAATATAGAAAATATAGAACAATGCCGGTTTTCTCTTTGGTAGTACAACAAACTCTTTTTGGAATCTAGAACGATGCAACTCAAGTAAACTAAAATTTAATATGCAACGTTTGTGTTTTGACATCATCTAGTTTACCTCTAGTGGTCAGCAAAATAAAATCTTAAGACTAAAGAAGAGGAACCCTGGCTGTCCATGGTAGTCAGAGATGGACCTCTCCTTAATGGAGGACACACATATCACAAGTAAAGATTAAAAGAGGATGGAAAAATAAAGTGCAGACCACTAAAACAATGAGGGATGATGAAAAATGATGTAATTATAAATCCCTCCGCTTTCACTGCATCATTCAAATGGAAAACTTTCAATCCGTACATTTTGGTATAAATTACCCACAAAACAAGAATATATATTTAATCAAATATACTGGACTGTTCATGAAGTCAATTGAGAAACCTGCAACAACTGAGAGTTCAATATTGGAATAAATCAACATCCTTTTGGCTGACAAATAAAAGATTAATCATGGCCCCTTTTCTGTTGTCAAACGGTTCAACTGGAGGATTTTACACCCTCTGTCGCACGTTTAAATTTCTTGACCGTGCTGAGGAGACAAAGTGTATTTACCCTGGCAGTCTCTGGATTTTCTGCCACCATGAACATGAAGTTGATGTTGACCAGGTCTGTGCCGCTGCAGATGCAGATGATGCAGCCCTCTAAATCTGCCTCTGTCTTCCCAATGGCCTCGAATGAAGACAAAATCTTGGGGTCCTGCGGGAATCAATTCCGCAGGTGTCATTTTGGAACAACAAATGGGCAGAGAATAGCGAGTATCAGTGATGTTTATACCGTATATCATGAATGAAACATGATGCAGTCCACAATTCTAGATTTGGATGTAATTTACTCATCTCAATGCAAATGTTTAGTCTGAACTTTATTAAAATCCAATCTTAAGGTCTTTACTTTCCATCAGCCTCTACAAATTAACCAGAGGACTCTTGTTCAATCTCTGAAACAGAACATCCATGGCAACATTTTCCTCTCATCTCTTAGAATTCATTGTTGTGTTTTCGTCACCATGAAGCAGGGTGATGTACTTTTGTTATTTAATTGAATAAACAGCAGCAGGCAATAGGCGCTGTCATTTTACAAACCAGCCAGTGATCCCCTCCAGTACAATTCATCTTTTTTTTGTTCATTGGGTAATCTGAAACAGCTCTCAGGGCTCCTGTAACTATGTTAGCCTCTGAGGAGAAGCCCTGCTACTTACAGAGCAGCCCTGTGCCTTTGAACAAACAGGAGCTTCTATCATTCTGCAGTATCTATATACGTGCCTGTTCACATGTACATATACACACGTCTGCAGAGGGCCAGACAAACACACCACCCTTGGCTGTCAACAATGCCTATAAAGCCAGGTAATGGTTGTGCATACAGTACACCCTGGTGTCTCCTGTCAGGCTCGTGACTTAGCAGTTAGACCAGTCTGCATCCCAATTACAGGCCCAATTAAACCAGCATTTATCATTATGAATGATCATAAACACAATGGCATTATGTGGTAACGTCACTGCTGAGCCGTATCAATCAATTGATACAATTGATTGATTACATCTGAAAACCCACAAAGGTTTGTCTCTCTATATGGTAAATAAATGGTTGGTTGCCAGCTGCACTTAAAATGCAGAAAAATCCAGCTATCTTCTGCTGTTTTTCTAGTGCAAAATCAATAAAGAAAAGCAAGTGGGATTTGGATTTAGTTGTGCGAAAAGCCCCCAAAATAATTTGCATCCTTGGAAACAAGGTGAAAGACAAATATTTGATGCCAGAATCCAGAAATAAATGGTATTAAGAGGAGCTCCTTAGTAGGAATGAGAGGATTTAGAGTCCCACAGCAATCAGCCCATTGCTAGACTACACTACGAAACCAAACTACGTGTGACGTTGTGGCCGTCTCCCCCGATCTGTTCAGGAGTGTCTTTGGGAGAGTATTTTGGGCCGAGTGGTCGGGACAGAAAATATGAATGTTGCGTAAACACACTGACTCACCTTTGGGACGGCGCCAACACGGATACTGTTGATGAGAGAACACTCAAGAACCTGGCCTTCCTGCGGGGGTGACACAGAGATAAAGATGGAGGCAGAGTGAGGAACACGACAGCCGCAGAAGATAACGAGAAAATTTGTGCAATTATTTCCGATTCTCAGCATGCAACACAATAGTCTGCAGCATCTAACGACAGTTATTATTCCACAGATAATTAAGAGTCTTTCAGAGTCAGGTTGCAAATACCTGTTTGTTCTGTTCCCTGGTTGCCTTTTAAAAAAACCCAAAAAACTAGTAGTTCACTGTAGGAGTTTTAATTCCCAGTCCTAAGCCCCCAACACCACACAGCAGGAATGAAGGATTGATAGAAATACACTCATCTGTGCTCCAGGTGCCTTCTCTCTATTTTAAGGCATGCTTTTTCCCCAGACTCATTTCTGGCTCATGCATAAAATAATAAACTGCTACGTGAGTTTTAATTGAAGGAGCACCACCGGTAAATCTGCAGCATTTATTAAAGTGTTTGTTTGCAAGGCAACAAGAAATGTGACAAGAAACAAATACTGTTTGCATGCATTATTTCCTAGGTGTTATCTTTTAAGAGTTAAACAAGACTAAAAAGGCAATGGTTGTACCTTTCCCTCACTCTTCCACGTGATGAAAAAGCCATACTCATCCACCTTCATATGGCAGCTGGGCTCAAACATGTACGGGTCCTGCAGAGACAAATAGGAAGGGGCATCCTTAAAGATTCATTTGACATGGATGAACATTAAACAGCCAACCCATGTAACACACAACTGGCTGTCTCAACAACACAGACACCACACTAATTCATTTTCTAGGATGTATCTGGTTACAGGAACACACATGCACAACAACATGACCAAAATATATGAAAAATGCATCCGCTATGTGCATGTTCTACACAGTACAGTAGAAACAGTAAGTTGGGATGAACGAGATGAATGCCAACTGCCGTGAACAGCTAAAATATCTGATTTAAACACGCTGATGTGTACTGAAGGTGAGAGACAGCAATGAATACAGTGTGTATGTGTCTGTAAGCTTGTTACTGGTTCACTTTTTGTTTTAAATCTGAACCTAATCAGATCTGAAATCAATCTTACACACGTATTTTACAACGATTCCTTGCTTCAGATGAGCTGAGCAGGGTCGACCCTGTCATATAAAACCACCGTTAAAAACAAATACAAGGTCCTCCTCAATTTAGGGAAACATTTGACCTTCATTACACGCTTAATTCTCTTTTATCTAAATTAGAAACGACAGAGGCTTCAGTTGCACGTTGTTAAGTCGAGTCGTTCAAAATGAGCCCCAACTGTTTGGGACATGCAGCACACTGCTGTCACAATATCAGACTTGTAAAGCTAAAAGGTTTAAAGGGACACTCATTCCTTCCATATTAGCTGAAGCCCCAACTACCTCTGGGTGAATGTGAAGAGACACAGACCACTATTTATGGTACATCAGAGACAAATAGAAATTCTGGCTGCGTCAGGGGGTCAATAAATTGAAAGTTTAAAACACCGCTTTGGGCCGGAAACCTTTTTGCAGGGAAATTTATACGTTGGGATTATCGGGCCTCGGATAATATTTATGATCTCCCAAAAACAGAGTTTCTAACTCTAACTGCACAAAAAAGCAGACAAAAAAACCCCAAAACCATTAGGCCAAATATTAAACATTTTTCAATACTTTCCCCAGTCCAAACTGCGTCATTTGCACGCCTTCCTTGAGTATTTGACAAGCTAGATCAATATGGACCATTGGATTTGTGAGTAAAAACCACAGTGAAGCTTGGTGTGAGGCTACTCTGAGCAGCTTTTCTCTTCCCCTATTCTAACATCAAATTAGCATCTGCAAAAGTGGCCAAGTTTAATAGTTGATAAGTATTTTGTAATTTATGTTCCACGTCCAACGTTACTCTCTGAATACCATAACTTTATATCAGGAATGGAGCATTTAACTTCTAGTCTAATCTCGTCTTCGTCCGCTTTATCCCTTTCGGGGTCACAGGGAGGGTACACGATGGGCGAAGGTAGAGTCCACTGCCGGATGAGTTGCCAGTTCATCGCAGGGCCCTATGTGAGCATTTGTAGGTTTGGTACCTTGCTCAAGGGTACCCTTAAAATGCTCTGAAGGTGTTCTGGCACCTCCCCTGCTGCCAGATCACCTTCCGTGTTTTGTTTGCCCTGGGGCTTGAACCAAGAACCCTCCACTTCTCAGCCTAGTTTCCAATAGACTGAGCTATCACCGCATTTCTTATTTATTTTTAATTATTTTCATACGTCAGCATGACGTCAGATTACCCCGTGGAACTCAAAGAGAATGGATCGTGAATGACTGATTTTCAGTCACCCAGGAATTGTTCCTGCCTGTTGTTTCAGAGAACACAAACTTATTTAAATATAATGTATATTACAAAAGTAAAATAGCAAATCCTCATAAATACAAATGCTGTATCCTCTACCCTATTGTGATGGAGTTTAAAGGTTTGAAAGGACTGAATTACGTAAACACACAAATCCTTGAAACCTTCAGTCATTGTTGAGCAAGATGAAAAGTATGAAACTATTATGAGTGTTGATTGTGCCATGAAGGTTGTGATGAACCTTGTTCTAAATAGTCATCCACTACAGATATCTAAACACATTTAAAACTAAATATAAATAAAATGGAGTTGAAGAGTCTAGGTAGGTGAATTGGAAATTCAGAGTTATTTATGATTCAAAATAGTTGAGGTTTGTATATTCAATTTGAAGAGATCTTAGTATTATAAAGTGTTTATTCCATGGGTTCATGAAAACACAATAAACGAAATACATCTAAACCTCATTTATACTGTAACACTTTTCTTACACACCCGCTCGTACACCACAGAGAAAATCACAGATGGTAGAGACAGGTAATGTCTGGGGGTACGCGAACACTGTTTCACAGTGGGAATGCAAGAGCCTTTATGAAATGGACAAACATCTGTTTGTGATTGTACACGGAGGTGTTTCAAGCAAACGAAATGTTCCCTGCAGGCTTTCATTTTGCAGAAAGTGTTGCATAATTAATACATTTAATGCCAATAAGGGAACAAAGATAGTTCATTTCACCTCCACAGATCCACAGGATTGGGATTTAGACCAACTGTCTTATAAGGAAAAAAAGGGAGAACCATAAGGTAAGATGGTCTTTTTACATCCAAAATCAGCCTATCAAAAGGTTACTCCTACAGGTCGGCCTTATTGTCATTCGGGTCAGTTCTAACCATGTCCTTCCTAAGCCTGGCTTATATTCACAAGCTGCAACACACTGAGGAATTTCTTTAGAAGCTTGCCGGCCCAGTTTCATGGCTCACTTTGACACGGCTTTGGAATTGATGAGAGCTTTTCCCTGCGTGCTTTCAACTTTCTGTCTCGGTCCAGAGAGAGATCCTCCGCCTTCCTGCGATGCTCACATAAACAGAGACGACTGGGGGATTTCCTGATATGTGATGAACAGTGTGTATATGTGCACATGTATATGCACGTGCATATGAATGACACAAATTGCCTCTACTCTCTGCGAATGTCCTAGCTGGGTGTCCTGATTAAGTTTGAGGAAACATGGCCAAGAAGACATGAAGTTAATGACTGTTTCATTCTTTTTCTTTTTATTGTCCCTTGCATGCGTGCATGTGACATTCACATCATGATATCACACTTATGACGCCTTCAGAGGTCATGCTTGCAGCCTCGCAGTCTCCATGCCGATGGTTCTTATTAAGGTTTGATCTGCTTGCCCTGCCTACAGCGAGAAGTACAACAATTAATAAATTCAGGTGTGTCTCTGCTGGGTATGTGGGTCTTACTGGGATGGTCTTTAAGTGAAGGGGACGATGACCAACAGTTAGGATGGAGAAAATAGCCTATAACCTAATACCCCACACACAGCTCTGCAGGTGTGGAAAGCCCTTCAATGAGAGGATTCTTACCTCATCAAACCTGTCGAAGGAGGCGCCATCCTGCATGAACTCAGGCAGGTGCTTCTGCCAGTTGAACTCGTAAGATTTGGTCATGGCTGCTCACAAACCTGAGAGGAAAGATGCAGACAACACAAGAGGGAAAATGATGGGTTATTTTCTCTTGATGAAAGTAGTCTTCAGAGTCTCAATCTGGTGACACAAATGCATCACGAACTACCAGGTCTAAAGGGAACCCGTAATGTTGCTGATGATAGCACCCAAATTAGATCCCTTTTACGTCAAACTCAAACACATCAGGCACCACAGAGTCTGGAAAAAAAACAAAAACACATTGAGAGTGTAATAATCCATGTATAGAGTGAGGGATGTGCCAGGGTTGCTTGATTACAGGAGCATTTTAGGCCTTTAGAGGTACAATTGCGAGAGAGTGGCAATGAAATGGATAAGACTGTTGTGGATGGCAGTGGTGGCTGAGCACAGATGGACAAGTGAAACAGCTGCGTGTGACAGAACCTTTGTGGACAGACTCAGGGTGTGAGGGCAGAGATCAGAGACTGCATCAACAGATGCTTCAGAAATTAACTAGCGGGGTGCCACAGCCCGACCTTGGCCTGACAAACAGAGAGAAAACAGTTCAAAGTCGATGCTTTGCTTTTTTGTCCAGAAACAAATCCTAACCTTTCAAAAACAGCAGTTTTGAATTAATAAGCTGTATCTTGCAATGAGGAGGGGAGGCTTATCATAAATACTGTTTCTACATCTGTATGACAACATGCACAAATATGGAAATAAATTACTTTATAGAGCACATAAGGAAGTATAATCTGTAAAATTATTTAAAAGTTATTATGAAGATGATGAAATTTGTACCACAGTCCAAATAGTTTTGGACCCAACCCCACATTACAATTTGCCTAGTCGTACAGCCCCTGTATCAAAACCCCCCTTTGACATGGTGTCCTACTGCGGACACCATGCATGTCAAAGGGGGGTTTTGACATGCATGGTGTCCTACTGCGGACACACACATCCTATCCATGGACTGGTAATATAGATACACATTTCTTGTGGAGTTTAAATTAAGCAGGTCACCAGTACTGGAAAGAGAAGCCCCAGTGTGTATAAATCCCCTTCCATCTTCAGTGTTTGGCACGTTTAAATCATATCTGAAAATAATTTTGTTTAAACCTTATTTAGAATCCAAGTTGATCAGATGGGAAAAAAAAAAAAAAAAAATCACATCTAATTTGGACTAACTGGGTTGTGCTGTCCTGTCTGATGTTAGCCTAGATATTGCTGCTCTCAACAGTATGCATTGGATAACCTTTTCCTCAGTGGGATACAATCTGTCCAATAGCAGCGCGGCGCACCAAGGTTTTGTAAGGCCATGGCGGCACCCACATCAGGCTACGAGCTCCTGGACGAGGGTGTGCGAGTGCACACGTGAGGAGCCGAGGGAAGCTGGCAGAAGCCGGGGAGGTCCGAGTCCCCTGTCCAACCCCTGACGATGAGATAATTATGATAGATAGGAGCCCCGTGAGGCATGCTGTTCCCAGCCTCCTTGTCTAAAATGGCAGCTAGGGTAACACCCAGCAGTCCCACACCTCATAATCCCAAATTAGGCTATGGCTACAGCCAGCCAGCAGTGGTAGAATTCACATACTGCAATGGACAACACTCACATCAGAGCATCTTTTTTGTACCTATACCGTCATATTTCTTCACTATTTTGTGATATCATGACAAATTTAATCAGACTTTCCTTGAAACACATTGATGTCCCTTGGTGTTAGAGATGATGTGCATTTCATACATTTTTTCTTGATGTGTAAAAGTTTATAAAAGTCCAGCATATCTGCTCTTACTCAGACTGATCTTAATTCATCGTAGTTAAAAAGGAGGCTCACATAAACCAGATGACTGCTTAGTCAAAACTTATGAGCTACTCAACATTATTACCGCAGTAAAATTTATGATAATAACTCAAGAAAAGTACAGTATCATTGTAAAACATTTTGGAGAAACTCGGTAATGGTATTCAGTATCTGTTAAAGTCCCCTGTCATAGGTTGCAATGTCCAATTACACAAGTTCACAAATAAAGGCAACAAAAATCATTCCATTATGGATTTAACTCAGAATTAGGCAATCTTGCGGTGCTAAAAAAAAAAAAAAAGTGAATCTTCCTAAGTGGTCACTAAACAAGACGTATTCAGTTTCCTGCACAGAACCCTGCTTTCTAATGTGCGCCTTCTTCAATAACATCAATCTTTCTCTCCAAGTATTAGGGTCACAGGGGCCCTTGAGGCTGTGGCCAACTTACGAGACATTCACACACTCACCTACGCCGACTCTCTGCTTCAGCATCCATTTTAGAGCTCATGAAACAGGGTGAAACCCGACAAACTGAATTAATAATTACATTTCTATTCTGATGTTTACTTCAAATGGTATCATGCTATTAGGTAGCAGCAACATTTCACCATTATTATTCAGTCGGGTCAACAACACAGAGGTCATCTTTGTGGTCAGTTACTTTAAAAATACCCCTGCGGATTACAAGTACTTACACAGAGACCTGGGTCAAAGACATGAAATTTTTGTGTTCTAAATCCATCCAGCCACTGAAATCAAAAGTGACATTGTAGATGGACTACGTAATTTCTGAATATCACCAGGCCCTCTGGAACAACTGCTAATGTGCTCAGACTGCACGTGTACTGCAGAGATGTGCAGAAATGGCACTTAATTAACAAACCGGGTCTTGTACTAAAACTCCACAGTTCCTGGAGCATTTTGGAGAGCAAACAGGTTCTAGTGAAACTAAACAGCATCCACATATCCCACTCCACCTTTGGCAAACCCATTTTGTCTGGCATGCAATCCTCTTCCTGTACCAAAAAATATTTGACAGTTTTTTTTAATTATTATAGTTTAAATAAAAACGTTGCCTTTTCTGAGTTTGCACTTAAGGACAAACCTGATTTAATAGTCTGAAAAAGAGTGATCTCTCATGCTTCTGTGTTTGCATTAGTCCCTGCTTATAAAACAGTGTGCAATCACCTGCCGGCTTAAAACACCGCATCGGAACAGCGGGGAATGTTAGGATTATAATAAGGAGATGATATGAGGGAAACACCCCCCCCCCCCCCGAAGGTCAGAGGAATGTACACGTCATGTTTAAGTACAGTATGTACAGTACCTGTTCCATATTTTACTGCAGCATCATGGCTGGATCAGGAATGCAGCAGCATTACCAGTTTTGTTTTATTGCGGTTTAAGCCTGGAAGCGGAGGGCTTCATATTTGCTTAGTCTTTACTGCACTCACTAATCATGCACCACTCACAGTGCAATACCATAAAGATGCTGTTGTTGACACTGGCTACGGCAGTCTAATTAAATGAAAACCCTTAGCGACAAATACAATGTTTTCATAAGACCAAGGTGACCTCTGCTCTCTGAGCAAACAGGATAAATGGCAGGCGAATCAATGTTCCAATCACATGCCATGTTATTACTTTGTCATTCAACAGAGGAGTGACGTGGCAGGAGACAGTGATCTGTAGGCAAACAAGTACGCTAGTTAACAAGGATGGAGATCCTGTTTTTGGTTTGCCTGACGTCCACACTCCCTCGACTCAAGCGCTGCCTCATCCAGCGCGCCAATCTGCATGTGTAATGCAAATATGGAAAGAGCGTCGTGCAAGGAATTATTCTAGCAGAAAGCTCCAGGAAGGAAGGACAGAACAGCCCACCACTAATCAATTCTAACTCTCCATTAAAGCTTCACTCCTCATTTATCTGTTGAGTGTTAACCGAGATGTCTGTGGCCTCTTAGCACTGAGTGACTATTTGCATCAATGAATGTCCCTTAATGGAGGTCTATGTCATGCCTGTTTTGAATCCAACTTCCCTTTTCCCTTCCTTAACTCTCGTGAAGATCCACTAATGCACATATAGAAAAAGTACTAAAACTTTCTTCCACTTTGTATAACTGGGTTGGAATCACAGAACCAAGGTTGAACGCATCCCTAAAAACTGATAATGCCGAGAACCAACTTTCTGCAGGATTATTTAATTCTTTTATTATAATGAGGTTTCAATCGGCTTCGAATGAACTTTGATTCCATTGTGCAGAAGCGTTTATTAGTTTCATGTGTCTGTTAATTGACACAAGCTTTTCTTGGGTTTACAAAAATCAACAGTCATCCATTAAGGCGCAAGAGAACATAATGCCGATTTGAGGGACAATAGAAAGGTATCCTCTCTTACCCTTCCATTCCTTTTATAGTTGAGGATCACCAAGCTCACCACATTCCTCTTTTCTGTGTTATATAATTAACTTGAGCCCACAATGGAAATTGGCTGTCTTTCAGTCACACACCCCGTGTATTGAACCCAAAACTAGCTCAGTGGAATATATGTACACAACACTACACACTAACCATACTGAAATATTAAGAGTTACTGCTGCTGAACACTTGTTCCACATTCACATTAGTGGAACCCTCTTATTGATCAAACACAAGATGCTTTCCAGCATAATCAATATGGGATACAGCTGTAATTAGCTATATAATTTAGCTCCTATCAAACTGAATAACCAAAAAAACCCAAAAAAACATAGGCTGATGAAGATACAATTCATCTAATGGATGGATAATGCATGTGCATTTGTCCCGAGGCCAGTTACCACATTCTGTCAGGCACTTGAATTTAAAAAACGAGGAAAGAGAATGTGAGGGCTATTCCTTAGCACTGGAGGTTTGACTGCATTTTTCTGCTGAATACAGAACAGTGCATCTCTGTTTTGTGACTGCATTCATCTTTAATAAAACTGCTGCACAAGGAACATTTTGTTAACTGGAATGAGTAAAGCACAAAGTGAGTGGAACAATATTAGACTACAGCTGTGGGGTACGAAGTAACTGCATAAGCAATGCTTCCTGTTCTATTACCAAGGGAATCCTTCTTACACTGATGTTTTAAGCAGCTTTATGTGGAAATTGAGTCCTAAATGCAAGCACAACTCATTAGTCATGATGCATGATGATGAATGTCAAACTGAAAAACAGAATGGAGCCTGCATAAGAGAATTGCTAATGAGGTGGGGAGATGGTATTCATGTCTGGTTAATAATAGAAACTTACACTGGAAAAATGGTATGAGAATGCCTCTAAAGCCAAGCGTGTTTCACAGTGTGTGGACACAATACTGGGAGTATTTCACAAATTAGCACATTAAATTGACGAGGATGAGAGTTTACTATAAGTCTGTGAGCTTCTTCTCTCACTAAAATAACAAAAAATCATAACTAACCTGTTTAAAGGTTTTGCTCATTGAAAATGATGTCCAAACAAAATTTTCCTATTTGGTTCTGTAATTTGCACAGTTACATTTTGTGCTCTCATAAAGTGACATGAGTTGCTGGTTTTTAACCAATGCAGAGTGAAGGCACACTTTTGCTCGAGGGGACAGTCCAACTAATCCCACTGATACGATGAACTGATGAACGTAGGTGCAATATAACCTGTAAAAGTTTGTTAATCTGTATTAAAGTTAGGTAACTGGCCTTTGTGGGGCGATGCCTGCAGAGTAAAATAACAATTTATTCAAAATGACTGTTACATCATGCATTTAGACAGATTAAAAGGTCAAAGGTTTGGTTTGCCTAGCTACACATATCCTGACAGGGATCAGGGCCAAGTTTGTCCAAACATGGTTAAAAATACCGAGGATACACACTGACAGACATATCACATTGGCCTTCAACATGTCTGAAAAGCCTCAGGTCTTGATCTGAAAAGGACTCTTTTTTTCTTTGCTTCTAGCTTCACCATCTAAATTTTCTGGTTTAACATGAACAAAATGAAGGCATACTGATTAAGAGAGATGCCACCTCGGCAGGATGAGGAGATAAACAACAGAAATGAATAAAAAGCAAAGATACAAGTCAAAGCAGAGAGTAGGAGGGGTCAGTGGAGGGAATAGGGATTGCTCAAAAATATGGGATTTCTGCCTTTGCCCAAATAAGTACCTATGAAAAGAGAATATGTGCCCCGCTGCACTACTGATAAGGCAGCCAGGAGAAAAAAGCTGCTGAAAGAGAACATGTCCATATAGAGAGGGAAGCCATGGAGAGAGGGAGCAGTAAGGGGACAAGGGTTAAATGCTTTGCCAGAATATGTGCTTTTTACACACATAAACCCGAGTCCCTGCAGACCGACACAGAAAGGGGGTCTGCTCTGAGCATGACTGAGCACTGGCAGCTGAGCTGTCAATAACGGAATTAAAGCTTTTTCAAAATGGGTTCAACTACCATGACTGCCAACATCTGGAAACATTTAACGAGATAATCTGTGTTTTTCATTAATTAATTGAATTAATAGAGCAAAGCTGAGTAACTGACAGAAAACAATGCCAGAAAGAGGAAAAACTGTCTTGAAAAACACCTCACAGATGTTGCTCATCTCTGACTCCACTGGTCTCCATAGCAACCCTGCCCGCCAGTAATAGCCTCCAGCTCATTTGGCTGCAGTGGCGTCACAAAGATGTGGACACACATATGGCACACACACTAACAGGGAGATTTCAGTCGCTGAATGGAATCCCAGTGCTTATTTATAGAGACAGGGACTCACCCAGCCCACCCAGTCCAACTACCCTCCCCAGAGAACACACATCTAAACAGAGACCATCTACTCCATCATTAAAAGCTCTGGCTGTGCAAGTACACACAGCCATAAAAAAGATCCACCAAGTCCCTTGATTCTAGTAAACAACCTCTGTAATTGGGGGTAACAGATAGCTGGGAATTATACATCCACGAGGCCTGCCCGGTTGTTGAATTCTTTGGCACGAAGGATGTCATTTTTCCCTGAATGTAAAGGTGCACAATGTGGAATGTGAGAGCACATTATTACTAAAGCATACTTCCTGCAAATGGCTGGCTGTTTTCATATTCATATTATGTAGATGACAGCTTTCATTTGGAGCGTAACCCTGTTGTCAACAGGTGCCTTTCCCACTTTAAACTGAATGTGCCAGCTGTGCCTCAAAATTAAATCTATCCTAAAATAGTATAAACCGAGTGTCCTGGTGAAGTGCCATCACTTTGTGGGGACAAAGCTGAGAAAACCCATAACATCTTGAACTGAAGCGACAGATGCAAGACTATTCTCAAGATGGGGGTGAGAGGTGGAGTCAGCTACGCTTTATGCCCATTAACGGTGTGATATTAAACTGCACTAGAAGTGAAGGTGAGGGGTGATGAATGCAAAAAGGGTGGAACATTCTACATGTGGAGGGCAGATCTGAACGTACTTACCAGGTGACAGATGCACAGAATACTCAGGAACAGGAAAACACTGGAGGACAGTACTGCACCACTCTAAAGAGATAAACAGAGAAAAAGACAGATTAAAATAGCAGAACAATTTTAAATTACCCAAACCATGTGCTAACTTCAATATTCAAATCTAGCTGCAATAACAGTAATAATTCGGATCCTTAAGATGCCTTCAGGGAAGACAGTAAAACAGGCACTTCCTGACAAGGATACTGAAATGTACTCGTAGTTCTTTATCATTATTTGCTTAGACAGAATTTTAATATAGTTCCAACTTTGGCTTAATAAACTTTTAATGGGAAGAAAACTTGACAAATGTCACTCTCCTACATCTCTGCTGTTGAGTAGATGTGTGATAAGAGACTGTCTGAAACGCACATCTAAACTACACTACAGCGAGACACACTGATAAATAGAATAATCCTCAACAGCCCAAACTGTCTTATAGTGGTCATGGTTTCACTCCACAATCACCACACAAGATAAACTTAAAACAGACAAGGCGAGATAGATACGGACCACTAAGTGAGGAAAAGTTACTGCTCTGCAGGTTGTATTGACAAAGGGGATTATCCAAGTATATTAATGTTGATTTTGGTAAGATCTGTAAAATGTATTCTGTTCTATGATCCAATGTTTGTGTCACAGAAGGGTGAATGGAAAAATAAACAGATAAATGCCTTTCAAATGAGATCTCTATAGCATCTTTTCAAATATTTTATGAATTTAATAGGCCATCCAAATGCCATTTGCCTCTAAAAGATGTGCCTATCGTGGACAACCCTCAGTTGTCATAAACATCTGGATTCAAGGCATTATGGCTAAAGGCAACCCCAGTGATACACACCACATAAAGAATGTAATGATAATACTGAATGCTGCAAATAAACTCTGTTCATTGACTGGAACACAGAGGAAGGTATTCATCACATTCAACATAACAACCAAACAAACACGTTTGAGAATTAACCATCTCTGTAAACCTTTCCGGCTTGTGCCCTCACACATCCGTCCAGGAATTGTCCCACTTCACTACAGACGGTAAAATGTTAATATCAGCACTGGATTCCAGGGGTGAACCAACAACCCAGTGGTTTCTCTAACTTCACAATGAAACATGGTTGCCTCAGGATGCTCCAACAAGAATAAGACACGTATATTACGACATCATATGCCACAACAGAAATTAATCACATTACTCTATATTTAACTGGACTAAAAGGGACCTAAGTATTAGGTACCAGCAAAACATCAGGTCATTGCATAGTGTTAACTTGAGCATCATTATAATCTTTTGAATAAAGAGCAATGCCATACCGTGAGACAATCCCTGGTCAAACAGGCAGACATGCTCTCTTTATGGAGCAGAATGAACTCTATTCTGGGAGCGATCAGCCTTCAATCTATCATGTATCTCTCATTCCCTCTCTCCACTCCATTTTGATGGTCTCTCCCAGGGGGAAAAATTACACGTATCAAATATTCTACAAGTCAAGTGGGCTCCCTGGCTGAGGGCTGTTCACAGGCCTCTCTAGCACCGTGGAGAAGGACCAGTGGGTGTACACCAAAAAAGGGAAGCCGTGTCATGTATGCAGAGACCACCAGTATTTATGCTCTGCTGTTGGTTTTGGTGGGAACCCTTGGAGATTCTAGAGAGACAGATGACAACAACTGTAACGACGATGGATAGACAGACTGGTAAACCAATCTTTGTTTAAAAATGATCAAACTGCTGGCTCAGCGAAGTAAACCAAAGAAGCACTGAAATAATATTTCAATGCTATAGCAAAAGTTGGGTCACAGTTCAGCTAAAAAGCTGCAGGAGCTTCATCTGAGCTTCATTAGGCCACTGATTACTCAAACTGTTCTAACTGCAACTTCAAATCACAAATCAACATTTGCTCATTTGAATTTAACCATGTCATTTTATCCTCATTTTTCCATCTTACCAATAAGATTTAACACCAAAGTCTACAAAAGTCTGCCAGGGTACAGAACCTTAATGTGGTGTATCCATCACCCAGGGCTGCTCAACATGATTTGGCCTTACTGGGAGGCATCACGTCCTTCATCTTTACCCACACTCACTGACCGCAAGTAGATGAGCGGGACTGGAGTTGTCCAACATCACTTTGTGACTTCAGAGCACCAGTGGTGGATCTTTCCCACCATCAATCACTGTTATAACTTGATTGGTGCATTTCTTTGACATCTTTTGTAAAGGTCTCTCTCAGTGCTACAGGCTCAATAATGCACAATATCAGCCAAATCATGGCTGCACTTTGCTACCCAGCAGCTTCAAATGGCTTTTATTTTTAGAACAAGCTATTTTGAGTAGCACCCCAGCAGTGCAGTAATGATTCCTTTGATTAGGGCAACAGGTAAGAGGCTACTAATCTGAGCCCTGCCATCCGGAGGATTTAAATAGTGTACACAGTGGCAGCTCCACCATCATCAGTCAAGAAACGACAGCTCTACAGGGGAAGCACACAGGGGTGCTGATTAAAAGGACAAGAGTTAACACAGTCACCCACACACTCTCCCGCAGGTATTGCAAGATAGGCTGCAACAGGGGAAGTGACATTATTTATGTAATCTTATAATAGCCTATAAAAATAAAATATTATGATGCTTTTCCAATTTTAACAGGGAACTTCTACTCCTGATCAAATGCAAATGCGCATTAAGAAAAATAAGCAACCAAAGACTGCATGACTGATGCTTAAATTTAGTTTGGGTGTGAAGAAAGCAACTGTCAAAAGCTAAAAGCATGTGTCTCCACCTCAGGGAGTCAACCAAACCCATCTCCTGCCACGGAGATCACTGTGCGAGTCGCCATTTGCCGTGAACAGCACCTGTCAGGGTACTGAGAGGATAATTCCCATCTCTGTTGCCAACTTTCTTCTCTTTCTATTCCGTCTCTGCGAGGGTGGACTCAAGCAACGACAACAACAAGAACAACCACCACAACTCTGACCAGAAATCACCGCTCCCAGCATATTATGCAGCTGTGTCCCACAGGGCAGTTGGGGTTCCTTGGAGGGCTGATGCACAGCTGCCAGATTGTAAAGTACTGAAGCAGTGAGATCAAGCAGGGACCTAAAAATAGTGACTTTGTTTGAAACAAGTCAAAACAGATCCCAATGTCGCATGAATACCGTAAGCATGAAGCACCTGCCACCAGTTGTAATTTAATAACAACATTGGGAACAGCTAACTAAGAAATGGGTCTTGAACATTTATGTATTCATTCTCCTGAACTTATACTGAAACTATAGAGTAATATCAATATTCAGACTTGGGGAAACATTTATATATTCTTTTAAAAAGGCATATACCAGGCATACCATCAGAGCTTTACCTCCTTTCATGCCATCAGAGCTTTACCTCCTTTCATGCCATCAAATCCTTGACAGTGACAAGTTATAACCTTTGGAGAAAAACAGGTAGATGTGTTTGAAGCAGATTTGGGCTGTGGGATCAGATCATCAAGTTTCAGAATCCCTTCTTATAATTTCGTCTTCTGTACCTTAAAAGCCACCTTCTAATATTTGCAATGGTTATTGTAGGATAACTTGCGATGTTGCTTTTTATTCCACTGTAGATATTTTTCCCCAGTATGAAGATCGAATACCGAGGAAGAGTGCATCTCAGTAGAAAAAGTGAAATTGAGGTCCTGAGAGAAGCAGCAACCCATTGTTGAAGAGAATGCCAGTCATTGAAGAGAAAGATGCACACCGACCAAAACATTTCACCTACACTTTGATTTTTCATTTTTATCTCTTCCTTTCAGTGCTGTCAGAAGCCGCTTCCCTGAGGGCCGGAGAGAAGCAGACGGTGAAAGTAAAATCGAGCAGAGATGGAAGGTGAAAACAGGAGCCTTTCTCCACTTAGTGACTCATAGTGAGTGCCCACTGTGAACATCCGTTTGGCTCTTTTATAAAGTTTACAATCTAATATTTAATCTAACAGCATTCATTTACATTATTAATTGCTCCTGTGTGGTTGGAACTCATTTTGGTAACAAATACCATTTCAAATTTTAGTAAGTGGTTAGATGCTGTAACCAATGACTGATAATATTGGACTCATCTACAGCAGCTGGTGCCACTTCTCATTGGCAAGGAACCTGATGTCAGATGCTAATGATGATGATGCCAGATACACCTTGTTCTCAAAGATTAAAAAAAAAGAAAAAGAAAAAGAACCGCAGCATGCGTGGGGTTTTTTGTCCCAAAGGCAGATAGTAAGCTATCCCTTCCCATCATTTACAATCGCTGGAGGGGGGGGGGGGGAGCATTTGAAGCTTTGGAGAGTTCAATTGTTCAGTTTTTGTAATGAGCAATGTCCACTGGGAAAACAGAGCTGGGGCCATGTGTTGGTAGCCTTCCAGGAAAATCTTCAAATGGCAGAACAGTTTCTGTATCTCCACAATAAAGACGGTTCCTTTGCATAAGCATATGCAAACAAATGCTCGTTTCAAGTAGAAAATGCCACAACCAGCCATATCCTTTATCACATTGTGATGATGCAGGTCATTGATACTGATGAAACATTCTTATTTCACCCCATCTTTGAAAGAGAGGCAGATTTTGCCACCTAAAACACACTAAATGACAGCATATGAAATCATATACTACAACTCTTTGATGCCTTAAACAATGTAAGAATGGAGAATGCTACATAAAACCTGTATATACAAAAAATACCTTTTGGGTCTCCTTGTGTGCTGGGTGTCTTTCAGAGAAACACGATGTCCACCATCGATTGCCAAAGTACTACTAAACGTTGCTCTTATGCGCTTTGATTATTAACCTTTCATTACTTCCACCGTTTGTTATGACAGTTTTGATGTTGCAAGATGTTCTCTGTGAAATATGACAGGAGACTTTTGTAAAATATATCTGGGGCTTCTTGGAAATTTATGTGAGGGGACTCTTGGTTCTGCTGCATTTCTTTCATTCCTGAGCTTCACTTTGATAAACTTAATAAAAACTGCAGCAAAAAAAAACTATTTCAACTATACAACAAAGTCACAAACAACACATTGAAACCATTCAATGTGTTCTTTGCTGTTTGCTGTTCTGATTACCAAATTAAAAAAAATAAATTACATTGAGTCCATTGGATTACAAAAGTTAATAATAAAATAGAACTGTGCCATGTGGTGTATGCGGCACTTTGACTTAAGCCAACAGCATAAGTGATAAACTCAGCTGGTGAACATTACATAATTGCTCAGACATGTTATCTTGTACAGTAGTGGCCAGAATGAAGATGCCGTTCTGGCACACACGGACACACAATCACACACACGCCCTTTTCTCCCCCTCCATGACGGACAAGAACAGTGCTGTGAAAAGGAGGAAGAAGCAACATTCCTGCCATTTATCTAGTCATCTGATTAGGCAGGCAAGTCATGTGTTAGGCGCTTTAGGCTCTAATGCATTCTGAGATTTTCTTTCAGCAGCTCTCAAACAGCTCTTTATCTGATAAATTCTGGCAACGGAGCTTGGCATTCTTGGCAGCTACAATCCGTTTAACGTCGGAGAGGCGACGCGCTCGTCAAAGGTGAAATCTGCATTTGCTCTGGTTTGTAGATGTTATGCGAACAATTTAGAGGAACACAAGATAATCAATCAGCAGATTCTCATAGTTTCCCCACTTCCAGACATTTGAATGCGACGAATGCTATGATCATTTTGCTGACTTCAATGTTCCTCGTCAGCCCAATTCGTTCTATTACTGGGCTGGCTGAGTAATAATAGCTATCCAGGAGAGGATGGTGCAAAATCAAGTTTCATATTCTAGAGCGAAGGTCGACAGTTTAATTGGAAGTGCAAATTGCGTTCACATGTATCCCCACAGTGGTTTGAGGCGCTTCTGGTGTTAATGTGCACTGTGCACAGGAGAACAAAAGAGGGATGTTGGGAAGGTACAAAAATCACGATGTGTGTAACGTTCCCATGCTCGCTTTTAACACCACACGTGTTGCCGAGCTACTATAATTATCACCCGAGTGTCGTTCTTACTCATCAAAGCTTCTTTCATTCAAAACCAGGGTGCCCCAGCTGCCTGCTCCTGAAGCCGCCTGCTCCTGAATCGGCTAAGCTCACGCTGCCATTTTTCTGTTAAGAAGTGTAAATATTGACACAGTGACATCAGCTGCCTTCAGTTGGCGAGTGAAAGCAGCTTCCTATCTCTGTGTCTTTCTTTGCTTTTCACTCTCCTTGCTGCTGGTCTAGAGTCTGCAGAGAAAAGCCTCGTCATTACATTCTCCTTGCAGCCACACTTACCCTTGTGGACTCACTCACACGCTCCCATTTCTAAGTTCCCCCTCTCTAGAAGTAGCCGACACTACACCGACCATAATCTACATTTCAAGTTGCAAGTCAAAGAGTGGAATTATTAGAGTTTTTGGTAAAAAAATAAATAAATTGAAAATAGAATAACAAGTACACATTTATTTTATGACGTTTTGTAAGTTTTACCTTGAACATGAAGTGCATTTTTTTGGTTTTTACTATTAGATCACATTAATGTTTTCCATGAATGTTGATGATCAAATTTAACTATAAGTAAACAGGTAAGTGAACCCATTAACAATTACTTTAAGCTCTATAAGCCTGCCAGTGGGCCAAAAATTAGTTTGTAACAGTATTTTTAAATGTTGGTTAAGGTTTAGACTCTAATATTCACATAATTGGTCCAAAAGAAAAAATAAATTTCCTTTTTTGTAAATCCGGGCATGTTTGTAGTCCAATAAACTATATCAAACATTCTATGGACTACAATACCCAGCTGAGAAGAAAAACATTCATTATGATACATTTTTATCATACATCTGGCAAATACAATACAGTGCACAAAAATCTAGTGACCAAGCCTTGTGTTACCATTTAAAAGCTAAGGCTGACAGCTGGAATGTATTATACTATATGTTCCACACAGAGGGACATGCATGCACGCTTACCATGAAAATAATGTCTCGCCATTTCACAGAAGAATTAGGATCATCCAATAAACCGCCTCCACACCGCTGACATCACTTTTGCAGACCACATCACAAAGAGTAATCACCTCTCCATCCAATCATTGTTACTAGCTCGGCATGAGCGAACACATGCAGCAGCAGCCACGCAACATGTCGATCAATGATTAATATCTGACCGTGGTGGAGTCCTGCACAGTGATGCTTATAAAAAAATAATATTTTTGCTTTTATTCTCACTAAGATGATACCTCAAAGCGTGTACTTTAAGGAAAAAAAAACAGGCCAGAAGAATCTTCATTAAGAGAGTAGCAAGAATGCAAGATGATAAGTGGCTGTACACAATTGCTCCAAACACATTTTAAATTATACCATGGTATCCACATTACATAACTTGTAAGGTAAGCCATATGTTTCAGAGACATTATGCAAAGACTTAAATCAGTTGCTGTAATGCTGTCTAAGCTCTTAACATGCATAGCGGCGAACGTACACTGGGTGGCTGTAAACTGACACTGAAGAGGCTCTACAGGACACAGTTGTGTGATTAACTGGTGGCTCTTCGAACCTTACAAACCTTACAGTAGCAGGACTGGATGGCACAAAATAATAAAAACAGACCACAACACCAAAACTCACCAGTTCAGCATCAATAACATTCAGGGGGAGTAGCTCATGTCTTGTCCTGCAGAGACAAAAAAGGTAATGCGGTGAGAAGAGAGAGTAATTTCATAAATCATATCTGGACTTATTTGGTGGAGAGCTTTAATCCATGATATAGAGTAGTACGGGCAAAAATGAGTAGAACCTCACAGGAAAGACAGCATCCTGTGGACCACAACTCACTAGTCCTCTGCCACCTTAGCAGTGGAAGTGAAAAATAAAAAAAGGAAGACCCCAAAGCATTAATTCCATTCACTTTTCTTAAAATACTACATAATCTCCTTTGTCGGCACACAAGGCTGCTTTTCTGTTAATCCCATCAATACATCGCGCGGCCCATCAGCACTTCAGCATTCACAGACTGACCTGCACAGCCCTAAAACACACACCTCTGACAGTTTTGCGTTGGCTGTTTCATTGAATTGTTCTAAAGATGCTGTTCCTCTGGCAACCTTAATTAACACCACCAAAACACCACATGAAATTACACAGCCATCAGCTGCATGATAAATAAAACCATCATCACTAAAAGTAATAACACCAGGCATGAATTGGAATTAAAAAATTACACCTTTTTTTTTTTTTTTTTTTAAAGATGTCCACCCAAAGATGTAACCCATCATTAGCATCTGGCTCTCAAAAGAAAATCCAAACACATCTGCGTAGCCTCAGTTAGCCTTTAAGCTTCTTAGTCACCTCCATTCATCAACATGTTCCAAAGTCCAGGTTTAAGCCACAGGTGAAGGATTGTAATTGTGTGAGCAGGAGGTGATGTTTGCCTCTGTAATCAGTATTGAAACCTTTATGCTGTCAATAAGCCAGCGCAGAAGGTGTTTTTTTTCTTTCCACAGTAGTTATTGTCCATCAGGGGCTGTAAGACACAGTTAAAGGACGGGTAGTGTGGGGGTGACATTTAGTAATTTAGCAGTATTCGAGTGTAGGATGTTTAAAATAGAAAGTGTTTCTCTTTAGCCACATTTTACGAGTCCAAATAAAATGCTCCTGCTGAAACACGACTCATAAAAAAGGCCATAATAAAGAAGAATGCGTGTCAACATGCAGAACACCTGACTGCCAATTATTGATTAAGCTCATTTAAAAGCTGCAGTGAATAAACCTTAGACTAAATAATATAGCACGGGATATTTGTGCAGCAAATAAGAGCAAGGACCTGTTATTCTTGAACAAATAACACTGTACCTTCTGGGCGTGAGTGACTTAACAGGTCTTTTTTTTTTTTTTTTTTATAAATCCAGACTGTTAAGGGTCCAGTATTTGATGCATTAATGTCGGGGAAAAGAAGTTCTTTTCTCAAACATTTCTGCTGACACTGCAATATTGTAGTGAATATGATTACCAGAACCAAGATTTCAGCCTCGGATGTCGTTCTACTCGATTAAAATAGTCGAACTCTACATTCATCAGTGGGCGATGAGGTGAATCCAAACGTTTTAGGTACATTTCTCCAAAAACTGACTGATGCCACGGAGGCCTTATTGTTTTAATTATTATCAAATAACCTACTTTGGCAAGACTTCTTTAATGAACCCCCTCTAGAAACATATTTTAACGGCTCTCTACGAAACCCTTCTGAGAAATTTCAGAACTGTTTGCAATGTTGAAAGAATCTCCTTCCAGTTCCACATAGAGCCTTAAATTTTCCCACCTCAGCTTGAGAACCATCATACGCCTTAATTTCTTTGTGAATATGGTTATGCCTAAAAACAAATCCCATAACAAGCTATCGTTAAACATTGATGTGGTGATGTAAACAGGTCCCTGGATGTCCATCACAGATGCTCTGTGACTCAACGAGCCCATCACCTAATTAAATCAACAATGCATTCAACTTCTGCGTCAGCTCAACGTGCAACACCGAAGCCCAAAAACGACATCTGATGCAAATTCATGACAGAAAAGGCCGGTTTTGTGAGATTATCTGCAGGTTTGCGTGGCAACGATGCAGCCGAGCAGTGTGCACTTTGCCATGCAACGTACTAGCCGGCTGGCTTTTTCTTTTTTTTTTTTATCTGTCCCGCTACAGTTAGCTCCACCGGCTAACCTCAGTGCCGTTGGAACCCACAAGAACCCCAACATTTCATCAAGTTTGCAAGCCGCAGCGGCTTCCAGATACGTGCATGTGACTCGCACGGGGAGGAAAATCACTGTGCCAAGAAAAGCGACAACACTTGTGCTACTGAATTACACGCGGTCCAGTTTGACGCGTTGAGCTAGCTAGCTCAGGCTACAGCCGCCAGCTGCGTGTGTGACAGGCGGCGAGAGAGGATGTGTGCATGTCTGAATGATGCCATCTGGATTCGGAGTGAGCCTGTGAGAGCTGGCGTGATGGAGTTTGGACGTCCTTCATCAGCAGCGCCCGGCTGACACGCAGAACAAACACACCGAATTCGAAAATTTCGTTGGATTATGAGGGGACAAACAGCAAAGCAACTCCGGAGCAGCTCCGACAATCGTATCCGACGCTTCTGCGTTGTTCTTACGTGATCTTTGGCGTTTCGGCGACGGTCAGCACGCACAGTTTAATCCGTCGGCGGGCAGCTGTGATGCACCGAGGAGTCCACTTCTGTCTGCTGGGGGTTTCCTCTCTCCGTGTCCGCGTCTCGTCTGTGTCATTCAGCGGCTGCAGCTCCGTCCCGGCTCCCTCTGTCTGTCTGCTCCGTCTCACTGCTGCCGGAGCGTCCCGGTGCTCTTGTACCACCCGCCCTCCAGTGGAGACTGAGCGGCCCTGGTGCGCTTTGATGAGGACTCCCTCTCTTCAACAAGGCAGCGCGCGCCCACCCCTCACGACCAAAACGTGCCCGCGCGTGACCGACTATGTGGACCCGCGTGCGCTCATATAGATTTATGTATATGTGTGCGTGCGTGCGTACGAGAGCGTGCACAAGCACAAATGTGCCATTGAGTGCGTCTAGATTTGAAAGAATGAGTCATGCAGCAGCAGAAGCGGAGTCAGCTCCTCCCTGCTCCCGCACAGCTGACGGCTGCGGCCGCCATGCGTTGATAAACGCCGCCTCCCCCCTTCAATGCTGCTGTTTTGTCTCCCCACGCCACCGTGCGTGTCTCTGATTCACCACTGCTCCATCAGCTTAACAGGTTTTGCATTTTTAGGGCATACATAAAGGTTTATGGCGTTGATTCACACGGTGGTTGACGTCAGTTGTGGCATGAACAAGGGGGTAGGACCTTTTCTACCTCACAGAGGGTGGTAAATTCGACTTGTAAACCAAAGAATTAAAGCCCATTGGGACCACGTTTGAAATTTGGCCAAAAGATGGTTCCTCAGAAATCTGAACGAAACAAATACTCGAAGATCACGACTCCAGTCGCCATGGCATTTCCGTTTTAGCATTTCCAAACGCATATAACCCCCCAAAGAGTAATCATTATTTTAATTCGTGAGTTATAACTACTGCCTGTGGCCCCTAATGTAGCAGGGACTTCTGAGAAAGGAGGAAAAATGACAAGAATAGATGCAGAGATACTTGTTTTTAGTTCCTTGTGCAGATACAAAAACACTGGATCCTTTTGCCACAATGAAACTTGGTGTTTAGCAACAGGTCAAATCACACATATGAGCTACTCCCAGTTTGTAACTTAAGCTTTAGGAATCTCCCGGGAGAACTGTTTCCACAAGGATGTCTCCCAGTGATAGGTCTCTGCAAAATCCTAATATTAACACAAAGTGGGAGCTCTGATCCCTCTGATAGAGCCAGTGCCCGTTTGACGTTTGAACTGTTGAGCAGAAAAGTAAATGGATAAAAAGATGGAGCGTTCACTTTCCAGAGGACATTTTTAGGTTTTAGGTCATGCTTTTGAAATGGCCTAGATGTGGCGGTGTGGTTTAATGTAAGCTTTATGTAAGGATTATGTCTTGGGGTTAGGATTAAAACGGCATTAAGTTTACATTAGGTTTAGATAGAAATATTTAAGACAAGGTGTAGAGGGTAAAGATTAAATATGAGGGCAGGAAGGTGTATGCCTCTACCTTATAATCAGCATCTTGTAGTCATCTTCCTCTTCTGCTCTCCAGGAGTGCCTCATTAAAGCCCAGTTACAGATGCCGCCTGCTCCTCCACTTCCTCAACCCTACAGCAGACGGACAGACGCAGGGTGACAATATTCCTGGGACTTTGTCAGGGCGTCACTGTTTATATAACCCAGAGAAGCTTATTAAATAGCCACCCTCCTTCCGTCCTGAACTCGGGGTTAATTAGCTCACTTCCTGGTTGCCGGTACGCAAGGAGACCTCCAAATGGTCGAGGCGGTTGTTACGGGTGACCAGGCCCGTCTCATCTCCTGTCGCTTGTTGGGATTCTGCTGAAGACTGACAAGGACACACTGTTTACACAGACAAG
Organism: Takifugu flavidus; assembly: GCF_003711565.1. NCBI lineage: Eukaryota > Metazoa > Chordata > Actinopteri > Tetraodontiformes > Tetraodontidae > Takifugu > Takifugu flavidus. Next base: position 10,465,209 of record NC_079538.1, read on the forward strand.
GAAGAAAAAAGACACTAAAATAAAATGCAGCTAAAATTTTCACACTGAGCCACGTGGACATACACAGCAAGGAACCACACAGCTCAATAACGCGTCACAATCTGATCATGGGTGACTCCTGTTTTCATGTACCCACGCCACACAAACATGCACTCCTGGCCAGACACAAGTCAACTCAGCTTATCACTGATGATGCATATCAAGGTGAATTGCCAAGGTTAAGTTGTACAAAGCTTGAGCCTTGGAATTGAACACTAAGGTCTGATGTTGCTGGTTGTCAGTCAGTCTCAGTGAAGTGCTGCTACGTGAATCATTGACGTAGAGGCTTGAAATCATGTTCCTGCTGGGTTGTTTCAGTGTTACTGTTGCCCAGGAGATCATTGGAAGTAGGTCATCGATGATTTCGCCCCAACATCCCCTGCCCCTGAGTGTGACACATTTTCACATATGCTCACCTACACACATGTACACACACAGACTCATACACACACCCACACACACCTAGCCAATTGCTGTGCCGATGACTCCAAACACTCACTCTATAGGTGGGTTTGGGCCATAATTGCGAATGTTCAGTGGCGCAATCTTCTCTTTCCATTCCATTATGTTAGAATGAGGGTGGGCTAACACTGATATAATAATTCATTCACACACACTGACAAAAGGTGAATTTCAACACAGATGAATGAAAACATAACCGACGATTAATGACAATCACAGTCAAATAATAAGGAACAGTTAGATGTGACTATAAGAGGGTAAAATGAGGGTGTAAAATGACACAATCTGCAGTTATGTGACATACACAGACATAGTTTAGGATGTAAAAATAGCACCAAAATTGTTCTGAGAACAGTGATGACAAATTCAAAAGACACACGACTCTACTCCAGAAATTACAATAAAAGCCACATTTATTGTAATTACAAGCAATATTCCCTTTACGCTATTTTTTTTAAATATCAATTTGACATTTTAGCCTTATGTGATACATACATTTACATTTCTAGAGTGCATACATAGAAGGTGATGAAGGGTGATCTAGGGGTTGGTAAATAGAGTGGTTCAAGATGATAAAAAAAAGAGATATCTTGCATTTCATTTATCAGACCCATGACAAACACTGCTCATCACAAGCATTTCTCAGTAGTTGTACTGTACTTAAAACAGCCTATTTAATACCAGTCTAGAACATAATGGCAATTAATATTATTATTTTAAAGTGAGGGTGTAATTCACACATTCAACATCAAACAAGGCAAACCAATTCAAAGGCACAGGACTCTCACAGCAATATCTTTAAAAAAACTTGTACTTACATTTCAGGTCACCCTTCATTTCTTTTTTAACTGTATCAAATGACCCACAGATTAAATTGCACTGGACATTCAGGAAGTTGAGAACAGCTTATGGGTACCAAATGGGACACTGTGTTATTTAAAGAGGAAACAGACCAGTCAACACTTGACAGGTATAAACTCAGAGTTTGCTGCATGTTTATACATAACTGAACTAGTTCCCCACTTCACACCACAGCTACCAATTATGGGTGAATATTGACAATAACGTCAGTAGGTGACTTATTTCCAGCGGTGCTGGGGCATCTGCTCTGTGTACCGGGGAGCTGCACGCACATTCCGCTGCATGTACACCACGAACCGAGTAAGAAGACCATTTCAACAAAGTTACAGCAGGATCCTAATTTGGTCTTATTAAGTTTGGTCTTAACTTAAGCCGTCTCATGCTCGATTTAAAAAGTTGTTGCTTATTTAAATCCCATTCAGATTCAAGCCAGACTGCATCCAGGGTTTATATGTTCAAGATGGAAATCATTGCTACAGAGCTACTGTATCATTGACACTTGATCTAGCACATGCAGATACTGTACAACACTTTCCCTTTACATCCGCGCCCAGTCCCAACATTAAAAACTAGCCGAACCAAAGAGAATGACAGAACACCGCCTAATATTAACATGTACAACATCATACAAACCACTTAATGGTTAAAAAAAGAGGATGGATTTTAAAAAGAAAGTAGCAGCAACTCATACCTAGGTCTAGTTCTGTGAGAACTAAATTGAGAAACCAGTGAGCAACCAGTGCTTCTGGGTTAAATAAAGATACAGTTACTGGACATAATAAGCCTTCAGTGCAAATATGTAACGATAAATCTAATTCTTACAAAGATGGAAGAGTCAAAGGCTAACTATACACCGGTAACAAATGAAGATGACTCCACTCGAAATGACAAAGTGAATTCAAACTCTTGGCACCTCGCGCCTCGCTGACCACCACAATCCGTGATGGACAATCGTGAAAAGAAACTACACTCTCTGTGCAACAGTTCAAGTAAGGTACTCCTGCAAACATCAACACATCCCGTGGCCATACCGAAATGGACAACATAAAATATGCGAAAAAAAAAGAAAAAAAGACGAGACTGCATTCCATGAAGAAAGCACCTTTACTTACTAATCCTGTCTCAGAATGCAACTGATCCTGCCATTAAGTTGTAGCAGTCTCTTCCTAGATCTGTGGTAAACCCACCCATCACTGTCCCAATGTGAGGCACAGCACGCGCTTTAGGCTCTAGAGGGCCGTGTCGTAGACCCTTTCTGTGGAGCCCTCCTCAATTTCGTCCTCCGACTGTGACGCCTTGTGGTTCAGCCTCTCTGTTGTCGAAGAAGAAGCCGGAAGCTTTCCGTACAAGCAATCCTCACTTAGCTTGGCTTTGCTACTGTCCTGAACAAACTCCTGGATCTCCACAGGTAGCCGCCGAAATTTGTCCTGGTACTCCTGGTCGAGGTCGCTCTGTAGCTGCAGAAGAACAAGGTAGACGTCAGAACAGGAGATTACTGACAGGTGAAGTCACAAATAAGACCCCTGAGAGGATCGGTGCACATCAACACAGGCTTATATTTGAAGCAGGCCTAAAATTAACAAATGTAGCATAGAAACGTGGGCATTTTAAGTTTAGTAACTATTAATCCATTTGAAATGATTTACACTGAGGTACAGTTAGTGTTCTGCACTGATTTTACAGCACTGTTTATAGAGTACCTGCCTGTGATTGTTGGACTGAATAAATAAAAAGGGTTTCAACGCTGCAGAAATGCACCACGGCTGCAGAATCATTGAGCAGACTGTGGGAACATGAAGTGTGTGACACGCACCGCTTGTTTATCTGCTGTCTTTGAACAACAACACAGTCCAACATAAAATCACTATTCATATTTAGACATGTTTCTGGCAGCCTCACAAAAGCCAGTCCAATGTTTGCTTTGATTTTCAGCTCTTTTTTTGATTTCCACCAACTCCCGAGGGACTTGTCTGACCGTTACGCTGCCAAACGCTTCCCCGCATTTACCACGTAGCTACTAACTGTGTGTTTGATGCTGCATGAGTAGCGCGGAGTAGGTTTATCTGAGGTTTTCAGCTGAAAACCGTTGCCTGTTGAGTCTGAATAAGGGGAATGGGGAGACAGATGCAACTCACAGCAAAAAAGAGTAGAAAGATGCTTAAATGCTCCCAGGAGCTGAGGAAAGTGAGAACTTGTATAATAATTCTGTTTGTTTTGATATTAGAACTGTCTGCTTTCAAAATCCAAATGCATATAAATTCACTGACTTAGGCGGTTCACTGACCAGGAATGAAAGCGCCGAGGGGCATCACGATCCCCTCCTGTACAAAATCATTCCTCTTACTGAATGAAATAGGTAGAAGCTGTTTTTCTCTCAGGCATAGGTGCCCACAATGATTACAGATGACAAGGTTGTATTCATTTCATTGTGAGCCAATAATTGCTGTAATGCTGATTTCTCTGTTTAACTACCCCGCTGGTTCCCATGGGAGAGCGGTAATTAAAAGAAAATCTGCTAAGATGAATTGTGTCAGAGTCCTGAGGCTCAATACGGTCACATCAGCATTGTGAGATAATACCTGATAGTTCTTAAGGATTGAGCTGGAATCCATATTGTGGCTGAACAAAAACCTGGGCTAGAGTGGGGGGTTTCTAAAAAGAGCACATGCACCATCGTAGAAGCCCCTGCGCACATAAGACACATTGCTTCATGTGTTTTTTTAACTTGTTGAGCAATAAATGTGGTTAAAAAGACAAACATTTTATTAACGAGAGGAGTTTTGTGACAAAACACCAGTTTGAACATCTAAACCCTGATATAACAAATGAATAAATTTAAAGCAACAGTTTGTTCCACAAGGGGACAAAGAGACTGAATAAAAAAGGGGAGAGGAAAAGCAGATGAAGGTCAAGGACTGCTATCCAATGTTCTGCTCCCAGCACTTTAGCTTATGAGATGGCACATCCATTTAATTCAAGAGCACTGCATAGCAAAATAAGACAAGACTGTGACGGAGTACTTGCTCTTAGCGCTTTGGCGTATTTCTTTACAATCAAACCACAGTAGTTTTTAATTACTGAACAGAATTGTGTCTCTGCAGTTTCAGATTGCAGTTGGAAAATCCAATGGCAGCGTCTCATGCTCAGATTAGAGTGTTAAACTATTATTACATCGAAAGGTTTCTTAAGCTGTTTCATAAGAGTAGTTTTAGATACCAAATAAATCATATGGTGGCAAACGTGTGTGGAAAAAATGTTTTACGACGCAAAAACTACAACAATGAAATGCTGTTTTTCTTGTGTTTAAGTGAATTATCGAATAAAATTAAATGAATTAGCTAACTAATTCATTAGCCGAATATCAATAACTATGTGGCTGGAGTTGAGTTGAAGCTGTGTTCCAAAACAAAGCTTATATTACCAGCAAAAATCAAGGTGAATTGTTAAAATGCAATTATATATAAAGTAAATGCTTGAATATTAGCTGCTGGAATCAACCGCGGATGAGTTACAGCAATTAGATGAATAAAGACACAAGGCCAGATACGACTCAACATGATAAAATCTCAATGGTTTCAGGTGCCTGACCTGAATTCTAGTAGCACTGCATGGACACAGAGTGCCTAAAACTTGGATAAATACAGAGGTCAGTTTGTCTCGAGTTACGTTTATCTGCTTAAAACATATTAAGGTTCATTACAGAACCAAAGGAATCTTTTCGTCCCCTAAAATAAAGGTGGAACCAGTGAAAAAGGGAAACTTAAACCGTGATGAAAAGGCCCTACTGAGCGCAGCATCATAAGGTCACCTTCTCTTGTTACTTCTCACTCTCTCTGTGGGGCTCTCACAGCGGACATGCAACACACCAGAACCAGATGGCTGAAGATGCCCCATGGTCCCTCAGCTTCACTCTTCCTGTTCTCTGCTGTTCATGGCCTAATTAGGGGCGGAGCATTCCTGCACGCCAGCCACGTGTATGTCCGCACATCTGCGAGGTCGGCTCCATCTCCATCTCCAGACCAATGAGCTCCTCATCTCCAACACGAACATTCGTAGCATTATGTTTTTGTCAGTCCAGCACAGTAAATTCAACCAACTCCCTGTTCGATACTTTGGTAGATCTGTTCCAGCTGAAAATACAAGTCATTGAGTGTTAGCAGCACAGTGGGCTCATTGTAAGTGTCCTCTGAACACTTCTGACCCCGACAACAAACCATACACACGCACGCATGCACACGCAACTCTCACTTTTGACTTTCTTAAAATATAGCATTCTGTGACCTTCTTCACACGCTGTCCTCGTTTAGAGGAGCTATCAAGGGAAGCAGAGGAGGCCTCCAAAGAGCCAAATTAATTCTTTGCTTTGAGCTGTGACGTAACGCCCGCTGCAGCAACATGCTGCTGTGCATCCACCCCGTGCAGCAGTCTCTCATTCCGCAGCTACATTCAGGAGGTCCAAGTGAGATGAGGCTGTCTGTGGCTTCTAACGTTTGCATTAAATGTCAGTTTTAGCTGGCTGATACTGCTGTTTCACAGCCTTTCTGTAATCTGAATGCATTGAGTGCATTAAAGAAGCAGAAAACACAGCTTTTCCACGCATGCCACAGTAAGGTTAATTCCAACTCTGAGGTAGTCTCAATACGCTTTCCACTATATTAACCATGTAATGTCAAAGTGAACTCTACCCCTGCTCAGTGCAGAAGAGTGAAAAACACGTTAAGTAAAATCAGGAAACACAGCATGCTCATTTTTCACCCTTCTGTCTGTGTCAGTGCCCTTTCCTGGCTATATGAAATAATTCATCCATTGTTTTGTGGAGATTTTTTTCAGGTTCAACTTCAGGTCCTGGAATTAAAATACACTCCTACATACCTCCACCGTGCGCGTACAGTAATGAGTCTTTTCCCTAAAAGGACAGGTTCAAACTGAAAGGCTAGCATTGAAATGTGTTTAGAGTTAAAAGATCTTCCATCTAAAGTTGGGATGCTCTACATGAGGCATTTAGCTGAAAAAAAAACTTAAATAAACACAAGTCTATTTTTATGAAGCACTGTTGTTGTTCATTGTTTCAAATAGTGTCTGTTGTGCATGCATATTTAATATCTGGCTGTTAAAAATGCAATAAAAACAAAACAGACCTCCTAACCGAGTGGAAGGTGATGCCACAAAAACAAACATAGTCCTGAAAAGTGCTCTGTAGATCTGGGAGGAAGTGTGAACCCTTTTGCAACAACCACGTGATGCATCGCCGTCACCACAACAACAACAACAGCTTTAACAGGACAAACTTTTGCTTCGATACCACTGAAACGTCTGCTAAATCGTTCCAGTGGAGTCGAAACCCACCAGTTCAAACCCACCTTCTCATACTCAGGAGTCATAAATGCTTCATTACTGCTGCTAAAAGGTCACTAAGGTCAAAACTCTTATTTCCAGGAGTCCAGCCGTGCAACAGGTCGGACCCACGACCTGGCTACATCATGAATGCCGGTGCGCTGAGCTAAAATAGCCCAATACAGCACCAGTGTACCCAAGCGTGCACTGCACACGCACATGCATGCACACACAATGGATTTTACTTCACTGTCCCCACTTTGGACTCTGTTTTCCCTCTGGGTATTGTGTGCATGTGTTTGTGAACCCAAGTGCATTATTGATGTGAGTCCTCCAGGCACAGATGATGCAGATCAAAGTCTGTGATGTGGGAACACAGTGGCCGCCCTTACATTAACCCATCGGGGAGGGGGGGGGGGGGGTGATCAAAAAAACCACAGAGGAGGGGAGAGATGTCACATAAACACTCTCCTCCTCTTCATCTCTTCATCTCATGACAGTTCCGTCTGCGGTAACCTGCTCGCTCTTGCCGCCTTGCCCAGCCTCCATTTTGCTCCTGCTGGGTTTGTTCCACCTCCGGTAACCGTCCCCGCCATCGGGTCGCGAGCGCTCCGTTCCAAATGAACAGATTGCAGAGTGTCACGAAGGGTAGAGGAGAGTTTGAGAAGTGGGGAGGTGGTAAGAGCGGGGGACCTGAGTTTCCATGACAACCGCGCGGGACTCCAGCTTCCTGAATGAGCATGTGTATGTGGGTGTGCGCGTACGCCGGCGGTTCTGCGTTAGTTTAAGGCTCTCACCGCGGGGAGACACCGCCACATTTAGAAGAATCGGCGCGTTTCTTGCCAAAGCGCACACGTTGACACCATGCTCACACATGCTCCGCCGACACGCACTGTTGCAGAACATATTGCTGTAGTGCTACTTCGCACTCTCCTTCGCAGCCAAAAAAGGTGCGTGTGATGGGATGACTGGGAGCTGCAGCATGGCCTGATAGGCTTTCAGCCCAGTCCAAACACAGGATCTTCAAAGAGCGTATGATGGAGTCTTTTCACTAGACTTCCATCTTATCTGCCCCCTTACGTCCAACAATCCAAACACTTTCAAACAGGGCAGACGGAGCTTCAGACTGGATGTTCCCTGAAGTTGTAGGTGTTTTTGTGATTATTTATTGCTCACTCCTGACGTCTATTTGGGCATATGGGCTTTTACTGGCAATGACAAATGTTAAAAGAAAAAAAGAGTATGATCAACATGAGTCATAAGTAATTAAAGGTAGGCATATGGTGACCAGACGGTACATGGGAACCAGGTCCAGGAGGTGTTCCGGAACAGCACCCCCCACCCCCACGTCAGGCAGGAGCTCCTGGAGGGCATTTGATTGGATCATTAACAACAAAGTGACGCTTGAGATTGCACGCTGAGAGTGACGGCAAATCTCACCACCTTCTTTTTTTTCTCCCCCCCTCTGTCGGGTTGTGCGTGATTATCGGGCTACCAAGGTCTCTGTCACAGGTATCCATTAAGGACACCACAGTTGGAGTTTGTGAGTAACATTTGTGCAGCTATCTTTGCGGGGCCTTTCAATTGATATTTCTACTTGAGAATCCTAAACCAAACCTAACCAATTCTGGCTGACAATAACCTTAATCCGACCTTCATTCAGACACAATAACAACATGTCTGCACAAAGCTCTGTGATTATCTGTCCTCTCTACCTGGAATATACACTGTAGTTGAACAATGGTGAATAGCCAGCATTCACAAAGTGCACCATTTGTCTGAGGTGAGTGGCACAATACTTCATTTTCAGAATTGTCCACAGAACAGTTTGGGGTTCAACAAGGACCATTTCTCATGTGGTTACACAAGATAGAAACCAGACTTAACAAAGCTGGATATTTAAATACAGAGCTGAAGCGACATGCTCTATGGCACATGTAGTGGTCTGCATTGTAAATTAACACGGTTGACTGCATCTTTGAACAAATAGAACCACATTCTCCACTAACCAGGCCGGTTTCCTCCGACATCTCTTGCTTATTTAAATGCTGTTATGACAGGGAGGAGGGTGGGGTGGGGGTGGGGTTTCAGTTCCAGTAATGAATTTGCAGGAAATTGCGTTTCACTAAGAACGAAATCTGATTAAAACACTCAAGAATCGAATATAAGTCGCCAAGGGTTTGACACTGATGATCCAGCTCCACAGCTCTTATTACACTTGTGACGGTCACCATAGGAAAGAGCTAAAACAGACATCAGTGAGGGGAGTGATACACAGATATTATGTTCCCATTCATGCAGCGTTTTGCTGGCACTGCCACACCTTATTATGCTATTACAGGAAATGTAAAAGAGCTCCATGCCAAAGTGCAGGGCTCCATGTCGGCGGCGTCCCTCCTACCCTCGTGTCTGAGCAGTTTTAAAGAATCGAGGAGCTGTCGCCGCCAGTGTGGGCGGTTATCCAGCCACGGGAACATTCTTCATTCACACAATAGCCCATGAATAAAAACAGCGATCAATATTAACATAAGGAACATACTGTGTGATCTTGACAAATATAGAGCATCTGAAATGGGACACTAACATGCGTGTCCACATATCTAAAACAAATTCTTTAGACTGCTGTCCCAGTTAGGATGTCATGCTGCAGTGTTACTCAGTCTGCATCACAAAATAAAGGAAAAATACATTTGTGAACAGTAAAAGCACATTTCCACTAATTCACACCATGCTGTAATTCTCTCAGCTGTTAAAAAGGTCTCAGCTATTAAAAAGCTGCAACATTTTCTGTTCCCAGGTGGGTGTACGCAGGCTGTTGATAGTGCCACTCTGATGCTGTATACTACTGAACTACTGGGATGCTGGGGGGGTCTTACCGTATTACTCATCTGCACCGTCATCCTACAATAATATGGGGTATAGTGAATATCTGATATGCCAAACCTTCACGTACATGTACATTTACTGAGCCGTCATGCCACACATTAACAAAACGAGCGCGGAGCTACCTTTGACACGGATCGCCCCCTAGTGGCCAAATAATGATTCCATTTAAATTACAGAGACGTACATTTAGAATTTAGAGCAAACTACTGATGGATGATGTCAAGAGCAAAAAATAAATAAATAAAAAATCAAACATCAAGAGTGCCAAATGAGCTCTGAAATAAATCCCCTGTTTCATACACACAAAGACACACATAAAGGTTTGTTTTTTGTCTTACCTTCGGCCTTTCATCCAGGATTTGCTGACGGATGTCCTTGTGCTTCTCCAGCAGCCTCTCCTGTCTTTTACTCTGTGCATCTTCCAACTTTACACAGAGGAACAGAACAGACACACAAGGACAATTTAAGGGTGATACAGACGCCTTCAGGTTGAGATGGATCACATTTAACTCATTAAATGACACATGATATAGCAGGTATACAAGAGTATAAATCATTCATCAAAACTAGCTTACTCGTTTGATGTATTGCACCACCTCGTTGACAAATGATCTGTTGATCTCCAGCTTCTCTCTGTGGGGATTTTTTTTCACAATCAAACCCAACAAATCCGAACTGATGCTGAAATATTAAATTAGTCTCTACTGACATCTAGTGGCCACATATAAAACAGCACATTAAAAGTAAGAAACTTACTCCTCTGTAACGTTCTTGTCTTTGGATTTTGCTTCACTGATCTTCTCCTGTCGCTTCTTGTCCATTCTCTTCTTAAGATCTTTTTTTTCTCTTAAGTTAGACGCATACTTGAAGTGAGTAAAACCACGTGAGAGTTTATGGGAGCAAAATAAATGAACTTGCCTTACTTCTCACAGATGTCCTTCAGCTTTTTGAGCTGGATGTTCTGGCACTCCTCAGCTATGGTGGTCAGTTTCTCAACAAGCTACATTGAGAAGGAGACAGAGAGAGTTCAAAATCCCCTCCATATTCCCCTCCTCCTTCATATTTTCTTTTAATGAAGGAGCAATCACTTAGGCCTGTTTTTCTTTTGCTTGAGCGGACCTATAACATTTGAGTTGTGTTTGTCATGTTGGTGTACTTGAGCAGAAGTCATTTACTTTTCCACACAGCACAGGCAGCACAATCATGGCCGCAGTTTAGTCATTTGTATAATGCAATTAATATGTGCTGACCTGTATAAACTACAGGGCATTGACAAAAAGCACAAACCAGGCAGCGAAATTTCTACTTTCCCCATTTACAATGTAGGTTTTTGTCAGTACTATCGGCTCAGCTTTAGTAGAATTTCTTAGACACATTTTGTGGGGAGGAGATACATTTGTCTATTTAGGTGTCTATTCTCTAAGTGGCATAAAAGCAGGTCATTCCAAAAGAAATTGAAGAAAATTGCATTAAAACAAACAAACAAACAACATTTAACTATTTCTGTAGTCCCACTACAACATTATTTACCAGAAAAGGGAGTCTCAGGAGAGTAAAAGAAATCTGATATGAGACTCATCTGAGAGAAAATGATCAGTTATTGTGCCGACGTGTTTAAAAAGCCCTCGTACCTGTTTGATGTGCTCTCTCTTCTGGTACTTTTCGCTGTAGTACTGCTCCTGGCGGAGTGTGAGGAGCTGCTGCTGCTGCTGCTCCTTCAGCTCCGCCAGCCTCTGGCTGCATTCCTGATCCAGCTCGCACAGCTCCTGGTCCAGGGTCGACAGTGACTGCTCCGACCGACTGTGGGCACAAACACACACCCTCATCTGCACCTTTTCAACGCAAGCGGCGATCAGTCGATTTGACTGTCAACAGGAATTTAGCACAACAATGAAAGAAGCTATTCAGCATTTTGCATTTGTATTGTCTGCCACGTAAGCCATTCAAGCACAATGCGTGCACTTGAACCATATTGCCCTTGATGTAATGTTTGAGATTTGAAACATTGGAGAGGCGACTTATCTTTTAGCGAGAAGGAACTCGCCTGAAATAGGTTATCGGTCTTTCTCAGCGCTCCTCCTCTGGGGCTCACTGGCTGAGAGGACTGTAATCTTTGTTGCTCTCTGAATACTGAATCAGGTGTGAAGGACTCCTGAGGGCCTTGAATGCATCTCTGAGGCTTGAGGGAAGTCTTATCAACTTATTGTTATTCCTAACAGCTTTTCAGCTCTTTCCCTCCTATGGTTTTAAACTTTTTCCCTCTCTAAATCAACAAAATTGCAGCAGCAGGCTGGCGAGTTTCAAAAGTAGTGGGTTGATTTCTTGAAAATGTCTTCTCTAGTTGTGCCTTTTTGAGGGTAAATGTTTGTAAAGAGGTGAAAGTCTACCTACCTTTTCTTACCGTCTCGTTTGTGGCTCTTGTGCAAGGCAGCGCGCCGACGCTGGTGCTGGCTCTGCAGATCGGACATGCGGGCGTTGTGCTCCTTTATCAGCTCGCTGGTCTTGCGATGGTGCTTCCTGACCAGCTCCTTCATCTCCTTGTACTGTTTCCTCTGCTCGCGCACAAAGCCCTTCTGCTGCTTCAGCTCCTCCAGAGTCTGAGCCTCCAGTTCTCGAAAACACAGACAAACGAAGCTAAACGTGGCCACGTTTGGGTCGCTACACCCAGCTAGAACGTTCACCAGGGTTTAGAAATCGGAGTCTTACCAGTGAGGACACTCTGAATGATGTCTTCAGTCTTTACTGTGGGTTTCAACGAGCCTGACCACCCAAAACAAGTTTACGTGTTTGATCAGAAGACACTTTTGACCAGTAATTTTTATTTTATTCCAGGAAAATAAATAAAAAATCAGAACTTACATGGAATGATTTGTAAACTCCCAAATGTATTTATTGCCAATATACTGATATGATGATATATTCATATTTATCTACAAATTGGTGTGCACATCTTCTGATGTGAAGGATTTCTAACAGATTTCGGCATGTGATGTTGGTCTTGCATACAGTACCTGCAGATTGAGGCTGGTGGCCTCCCAGTGAGGGGGGTTTGGGGGCGATGATGGGCGTGTGGCTCAGTCCGTTCTCTGCAGGCAGCATGGCCCTCTGGTCCACCTTTGACTCGGACGGGACATCACTTCCTGCCTCCACCTGTCATACACAAGCGGACAGACTGATGATGGATTTCTGGGATGAGCGTGAACTCGTTGAGACCCTTCCCAGGAGGTTCTGGTTGTACCTGCGTCTCACAGGACAGTTTGTAGACGTAGCTGTGATAACCCACTCTCAACATGTCTACCTGCGTGTCCCGGTCTCTCCTCGGTTATCTCTGAGATCTTAAATAATCTCCACTCCCCTCTGTACACACTTTCTCCCCCTCCAACACCGTGGTCTGTTTTCCCCTACACTGATAAATTTGCTGACTGTTGTCATGGCGACAGCATGAAGCAGCTCGCCGCCTACCTTTCTCAAGGGTAATCATATCAGCTGGCTAATCAAATAAGAGGAACCCCTTTGGGAACAAGCCCCTTATTTCCAGTCGCTCCGGCTCATGACCCCAGATAAACCCGAGTCCTGTCTGAGCCGCTCACCTGCTGTTCAGCTAAACAGCCATTACTTAATAAAAATTAAGGTTCTCGCTGAGATGACGATGTTCTATTGTTAAGTCGATAGTCGGGTTCATAAATAAGAGAAACAGTATGTGATTTTCTGAGAGTTTGAATCCAAATAACTCAATAAAACAGTAACGTTTAATCCCAGCAGAGTGAAATATAAGAAGAAAAACAGAGTTCAGGGCCTCCTGGTGTCATTAATCAAATGGAGACTTAAAGAAAAACAGCCTGAAACAAAGTCTGCTTATCATAGCTGTGGCATAAAAAACAAAAAACTGCGATTAGGTAAACTTAGTTCCACCTGCAGCCTCTTCATTTGCCAGCCGTGGATTTTAAATGTCCAAACTCACCTCTTTGTCCCCCTCGTCCTCTCCGCCCTCCTCCAGGGTGAGAGCAGCCAGCTGATTGGCTCTCTGCTCCATCAGGTTGACGTAGCGGATGGGATTGGACAGGGCTTCAATGACGTCTGAGGGAGAGAAGGAACCAGTGTTTGTCTGGGTCCTGCAGAGATTTGGGGCTTTTGGTCTCAGCACATTTCAACGGAAGCCTACCTGCGAATGTGTCGGGGACGTAGTCCTTCACTTCCACGTACACGAACAGAGCGGGTAAAGTCAGAGCCTGATTCTTCTCATTCCTTAAACTGATGTAGTGGTAACCTGCACAAAGAGGGTTGAATGTGGGCTCATCACGACAGCATCAGTCTGGTGATAGCTCCTATGTGATGAACATAAAAGGTGTCCTCACCTGGACGGATGGCTGAGACGGGGATGATACGGTGGCCGATGAACTTCCCGCCTTCTTCAAAGACGGCTATCCTGATCGAAGCCAGCGTGGGCAAAACAACCTGACACAGACAAAATAAATGAGCTTAACTGCAACATCACAACGAAGCAGCTGCTTTCAGAAAGTTCCATTTCCGACCTTCTTGAAGACAATGGCCTCCTCGTCCCAGACGGGGTTGATGGCGTTGCCCTGCGATGTCTTGGTCTTAAAGGCTTTCCTCTTGGTGTCCACCGGGAGACCAAACATGTCGATCTCCACATAGGTGCCCACTTTCTTATCAGTCAGGAACTGGCCTGAGATGATCTTTAAAAAGAAACCCAGGGCATCAGACACACATCTGCAGAGTTCCACCGCCTCAGTGCAACACACACCTTTACAGACAATGTGTTGGCCACTATTCCATCCACTGTGCTTTCAGTGAAAGGGTCAAAATGCTTGTCCGGCCGCCTCATAAACTCCGGTTTGAGCCTGTAGCCACATTTGCCGTTGTATTCATACATTCCCAGGTTCAACTGCATGGACAAATCTGTAACACAAAGAAGGAATCATCGTTCACTCTGTCTATGGTAAAGAGCTTATTGTTGGAAAACGATGAATACAGGATCGAACAGATTTTTATAAGCATACCAATGGTTTGGAAGTTGAGTGCTACCAACTGACAGCCGGCGTTCCAGAAGAGTTGAGGGTTGTAGTTGGATGAATCCACTCGGGTGCCTTTTGGGTAGATCCTGCTCAGCTGCAGTTTGTTGTATCTGAACGGAACTGTTTAAGGACAATGCTAAACAGTCTGGATGACAGAACCTCTCTCACCTTTCAGGAAAAGGAAGGATACTCTACAAACTCCACTGGGGATTTAGTCAGTTGCTCCAAAGCTTTGGTCTCAACAAACGACGACATCTGGTAGCTGCGATTGATCTCTGTGGAAATAAACATGATAATGAGCAAAAAACACACTCTCCTAACTGACTGAATCTTGCAGTCAGTTATCTAAAAATCTCAACTCTCCACATTGACTCAACTTACTTTTAGATGCCTCAAAGCTGTGAAACTTCACTGGTTGGATGTATATAACCAAGTTGGACATTTCCTCTGTCGCAAAGGCCTCACTGCCAGCTGTGCCCTATGTGTGAAAACACACAATCAAATAATAATAATTGGAACTTTTCATTTTAAATTGCGTTACCACATGTGTCCACTAGAGAGAGCTGTGCTGTAAAGGTGGCGGTGAGGCGCGTCTCGAAATCACAAACCTCATCCATTGAGCCTTTTTTGCAGTCATCATCATCGTCATCATCATCCTCGCTTTCGGCCTCCACCTCACCTGAAACGCGAGTCACCAATATTTGAAAATCATTCAAATGCAAAATAATGAATTCAATTAATTTGGTTTCAAGTGGGAACACGAGTCTTGCAGGTTTTGCACGAATTGTGGCTGGACTATCAATTGGATTTTCTTCTGAGCGTTTTGCTCCCACGTCATCGGTGCTCAGGGCCACAAAATGAGAGCTCAAATGAAGATTTAGCACGAAATCCGTGGTCACAGCGAGAGTGATGAAATTAATTCTGCAACGTGATGGTCAAACCGACCTTCAGCTTTCTACAGCTGGGCTCATGGCAGCATGGCTAATTACCCTCCCCTAAGAATGTGAGGTCACTGTGTGCTATGTATAGCTCACCGATGGACTTTCTGCCGTGCGCCCTCAGGCTGAGTTCAGCACCTTCAGAAGACTGAGAGGGCTCTGCTGTCTCCTCTTTGGTGGAACCTGTGGGGAAAACACAAAGTAATCTTTTAACATAAACAGTGTGCTCTCTTTCAAACACTTTGTTTTTAAAGGGTGTGAGGAGCAGAGAGACGGGAAATGTTTTGCTCTGATTTGGCTTCGGATGCACGTTAAAAGTCTAATCATTACAGATTGAGATGAATGGATCAAGTAAATGATTTACAGAAAAAAGATTTTTTTTGCAGCCATAACTCTCTGCCTTTGATGTTCCTCCCACCCCAAATTTCTTAATCTACCGCCAACTGACTGAATTTAAGACATTTTTCCAAGCCTGCGTTGCCCACATTTCCCACCAGGGGGCAGTATGTGCTTTCCGTGTGCGTGGTTGCAAGCGCAGTTATTATGGCTCGCCTGGTCGATCATAATTTACAGCTAAATGAATAAAGCAACCTGGAATATAAAAAGATTACTAAAAAAGTGAGGCACATACTTGCACATGCAGGAGTATGCAAATATATCTAAAGATATGACACATTAAGAAAAAGAAAATGAAGAATATGAATTTGAATAAAGGTTAATGGTTTTACTCACACACGGCTGCATAACTGGTCTGTATATAGGACACCCTGGTGACTATAGCAGCACACTGTATATGTCTGACAGGAAGTAGTGTATATGCAACAAGCAATAATGTGTCCAGCTGATGGAGAGAGCAATAAAAATGATGGATGACAAACAAAAGCAGGGTGCTGCTAAAGTGTTTCCCGGATGGCACGGAGGCATCTACCTGACTGTTAAATGGCTCCAGACCTTTTGGCCATATTTCACGCGAGGTCATTAACTCCACAGTGTCTCTTGAGACGGTTTTGAGCGTGTACCTGCGCTTGGGGACGAGGGCTCGCACACGCTGGAAGAGTCGCTGTAGGTGTTGGAAACCTGCTCTGACAGTTTCTTCTTGGTGCTTCCGCTTGTCTTGTGGTGCTTCTTCTTGTTCTTTACCAGGATTTTACCCATCAGCTCCATGGGGCTGGGAAGGGGCACTCCAGACTCCAGCTGGCCACCATGAAATAAAACGACCACATCAATCAAATCACAGTTCAAATCGAGAGTGAGGTCAGAAGAGGGAAGATGTATGAGGAGACAATCACCACGCTCCATGTGCTGGCCCAAAAGTTTACACAGATCTGCTGCCTGGGAGGAAACTGAGCATCAAACACAAACACTGGTCCTCTCAGAGGAGACGGTGCAATGGAGGCTGATCTTTGATTTATTCATTGGGTACACTGCTTTTGGACAAGTGTGTTTATGGATATTAAAAATGCATTATTGAGGAAGACAGGCTGATTCTGAATAAACACGGCTGTGCTCGAACACATCGATTCAGTGCACTGACAAGTGTGATTTATACCCAGCTGTCACACACATCCATCAACACCTCTGTTCTGATGTCTTTGGAGGGTGATAAATGTATGAGATTACATGTCCTGCCTGAACAAGATGAGGTGCACCCTCCACCATAGAGTTACAGACTCTATTAAGATGCATAATCTTAATACCGTGCAATATTGTTAACCTTCCAGCCGCAGCTCGCTCCCACTTTTTACCCAATCTTTTGCCTTCTGGAAGCCGTGCGTAGCAACAGAACACACGACGCAAGATAAGTCGATTTCTCTCACATTTTTAATTTGAAAATCAAGATGTTTGGTAACACGGCTTCCAATAAACCCGCGACCATGCTCACAGCAAATTTTTAAAAAGTAATTTCAGTATCGGTGGAAGTCTAACCTAATCAGACTGGATGGCGGTAGCATAATCCTCTTCCCCGTCACCCAAGGCTCAGCTGAAACCAGTCTAGCCATTTAACCACATCTCTGTGGACTGAAAGAGCTGTTTCCCGTCTCCACGTACGTAAAAGGGGAGTGTTCGTCTTTGCTCTCACCTTTCCCAGTTATTACACGCTCACTGGTGGAAATCTGATTCTTCGACAGCTTTTTCTGTCCGCTCTATCTAAGTTTTCCCCCGGTGTCTGTCTCTTCACAGCATCTATCCCTCTGCTGACGCATTCCAAAGGCTAATACTTCACTGTCAAATCCAGTAAGAAGTGCTTTTAGGGAATTCAGGAGACGTGAAGGATGAAAAGGGGATGAGACGTCCTTGGAGAATAACGAGCGTGGAAAATGTCTATGAGGCCACTAAAAGAGGGAACAGGGATTTGACAGAGCGCGTGAGAGTCTGGGCAACAGGTGCCGGCATTTTCCATCATGCAAGCGCCTACGTGACCTGACACAAAAGACGTCTTAGAGGGAAAAACAAAACAAAAGAATTTGGCCGCAAAGAGACAAAAGGAAGCTTTTGACTGGTAGCCATGGCAACAGAGGAGCAACAGATAAGGCGCTGCCAAGAAAAGCAGTTCGATTACGGCGTAAAGCACCTCCTTTTAATGTTACATTATTGTCATTTGTTGTCTCACCCTCAGACAAATGAGTGGTGATGTTTGGGGATGGGAAAAATGTCTGTGGGCTGGATCATTAAAAGTTGAGCATGTTGGTCTCGCTGGAACATAAATAGCCACGGGAACGTGTCAGTGATTGAAAAAGTGAATGAAAAGTCAAAAGACAAAAAGAAAATAGCCAGAGGATGAGGTCATTTCGGAGTGTGCTGGGACTGACAGTAGGAAAAGCACACTCTGCTATGTGCTGGAGGACATGTCAATATGTCGCGTTTAATGGAAAAGATGCAGAGACAGATGAAAAGGGTCAGAAAACAAAGAAACCGGAGTACGGTGAAGAAAGGGATACGTGTGGGTCTGCAATAATGTGCAGCTTTTACCCTCCTGATGGGCGTAAAGGTCAGGAATGAATCAGAGATGCGCTTGTGTGCATATGTTAAAGGTCCGTTCATGTCCGTATGTGCACAGCAGAAAGGGCAAACGCACTGGAGAGTGTGAGACGCTGCTGTGAGGAACATCTTATGGACTCACCAGATATTTCTCAAGAGGTTCCGTCAGTAACGCATCTCCAAATATTGACCGGCAGTACTCTGCCATCTTAGCCTGCTGCTTTGGCCTGAGAAAAGACAGAAACAACATCGGGGTTTTTCCATGTTGGCAGTTGATGTCACAACAACATGCTTATCGAGAGCAGAAGCTTGCGGGAAACCCTGCATATCAGCTTGTGCATCTTATGCATTCAAAATCGATGGATGGAGCTTGACATCAATATTGTGGAATTTGCACCCATGATTTGAAATGACTCACGAGTCCACGTGGTTCTCGAAGGAAAGGATGATAGGAAACGGCGAGGTCTTGAAGGCACACTCTGCAATGGCCTCAATCACCTCCTAAAAGACAGAAAGAGCTACCATAAGGTACGGCGCAGAGGAACGTTTCCATCAACGCGAGATGTGGCCTGTCTGCAGCGCTCGGAGGCTGCTGAGGCTCCCCGAGACGGTCGTGGGTGAGGAACGCATGGCAGCCTGGAGATGATGGTACATTTTCTGGTAAATAACATGAAACAAAATCCCTTAAAAGTGCGCGCTCAATCGTTACGCCTCGGCCAAGCCGGGATGTTTACGGGAGCTGAGCTATGAGCTGGCACCGCTGCTCAGCTTCAGCGAAGACAGCACAGCATCTCATATTGGATTTCTACGCCACCGATTGTCTAAGTCAATTATGCCATCATTAACAACAGTGGCAGTTCATTTAATGCCTTCATTTCCATTTGCACCATCTCCTCTTATAAAAGTCTGGAACTCCACCTTTCTTATCCTGTCTTTCACATGTCTTTAATTTATTTGTTTTTCTCTGGGAGGCTAATTGCTAATTAAGTTTGTTCTTTTATGTTACTGTGATTAGATCTAGATTTCCTCCAAATCACTGCATCCCATTCTGTCCTTGGATATTCAGGCCTTTCTCCTTCGAAATCTTCAATTACTGACCCATCAGGGCTGACGTCCTGCACCATTTTATCAGCTTCTTTTATTCTCTTCTGGCTTAATTCAATCAACCATCGTCTGATTTTTGGGGCTAGTTTTTAAAGGTGGCCTCTTTGATTTGTTCCTGTCAGGTTTAAACGGAGGGCCAGGTTTAGGCATGCACGTGCAAGCGTGTGTTCGGCCACAGTTTCGCCATATAACATCACTGTTGACATTTGTGCTGACTTCATTACTGCTGACGCAAAAGGAAATCCTCCTGCCTTCATCCATCCATCTTCTGTTAACCAATCATATCACAGCTCTAATTATTATTAATGCATCTTCTAAACAGCTCCGGTCTGCTCGGCTGCATCGCAAACAGGCGCTTTTTCTGACTCTGCAAGGAAAAGCGAGTGTTTGCTATAAAACAAATCAAATCACAGGTGAGGGAAAAAAAGAAGAGACATTGCTCAACGAAGCGTTACCTTAAATGATATTTCCGTTGTCATGGTGAAACCGTGAGTGATGACGGGCTCTTCCTCTGTGGTGCGACCTTTCCAGCAGTCCAGCTCGATGCAGCGGCAACCTGACAGAAGGACCTGCTTGTACATCTCCACTGAAGAGTTCCCGGCGAGCTGGCCAGCTGCACTCCACAGAGAAACAAACAGCACTTGAGGCTGCATCGCTCCCCACAGTACTACGGCATGTGCGTCCACGTTTCAAGAGCACGCCATGAACCGCTATCAACGGCGGGAGAATCTCGCCCCCCCCCGCTGACATTAGGGAACCAATTACCTCTTCACATTAGAAACAAGTCTTAACGCAACATGTTGGGAATAGTGTCAAAGTGAGAGGCAGATGCTTGCTCTCACTTTTGGCGCCATCATTTATTTCACTGCTCAAATTTACGAGCCGTAGAGACTGATGGAAACGCTTCGCCGGGAAGGACGAAGATGAACAAGCTGCTGTGGCCGTCTCATAAAAATAATCAAGGATGTGTTGTTTGTGTTTACTTCATCTAGGTGGTCTCCCGATCAGACCCCCCCCCCCTCATTTTTATTTAATCGCTGAAGAAATGTGATCCATTTGAAAGACTCAGTGCTCTCCAGTTCCCCACTGAATAGATTTAAATAGATGAATTCTAATAACCATTACGGAGAAAATGGCCCCTGTGTTGTGCCTGTCATGCTTGTGCACTGCCAGCGGCCAGTTACTGTGACTACCAGTCTAAAGAAATATTTAACTCATGAATATCAATGACTTCAGTCCCATGGCATGACTTGATCAGATAAGGCCTGATGCGGGGGGGTGGGGTGGTGGGGTGGGGGGCGCCTTGGGTGCTTCAGTGCATTTCGCTGACTGACCTGTGAGGTATAAAGCCCAGTATAATGTGCAGCCTCAACTGCATTTCCAAATTGGCAACTAATGCGTTCATGCGTGGAAGAATAGATGACGAGCACATGTAATCAGTCAGGAGTAAAACCCAGTCCAATGATATTATGTAAATGCAAAAGCCGGCCCGGGAGAAGGAGAATCTACATTCCCCAGCAGCCTCAATGTGTGTGTGTGTGGTGTGTGTGTGTGTACCTGTGAGATATGTGTTGTGTGAGGAGTTGATGAAATAGTGGGAGAGGGGGTAGGTCATGTCTTCACTCTGGTCCAGCTTCTCGGGAGGGATGATGGTGTTCTCCTCCCCATTCAGGTACCGGGCAAAACCTTCCACTGAGATTTGACCTGGACACACAACACGTCATGTCATCATCAGCATCCATTTGAATTAGAACGAATGGAATTAAACGATGGCAACAAAACCAACACTTAATTTGTCTAAACACTGTGGAACCTGATTTGAAATGGATGTTTTCTCATCACCAGAAACAACCCACACCCTAAATTAAATCAGTAGGCACCTTCTCAAACTGACAAAAATAATCTGAGTACCTTCAGTTGGAATATGCCCCATCGCCATCAGCATTCAAGAGATGTACAACCGTCTAGTGTGGGAAAGAGTCCCGGAAAAAAGGCAATTTACTCTTATATAAGTCATTTTTAGGAAATATGGAGCATCCGCTGGTCTCTAAAATGTTAACCTCTTATTTAAAGATTTAGATCTTCAGAAATAATTAAAAGTTCTTTCAGCCGAGTACCACAGACGGGGTGGAGGATTCTTGAAATGACAGTCGAGCACATTACATTGACATCACATTAATCAAAGCAAGTAAATCACTGAAGTTAATTATGTAAAATGGAGCATCCTGGTTATCAGATGTTTGAATGCTAGTGATTGAACTGTGCTGTGTAGACACCGAGATGACGTTGGTGCCATATTAGCAATTAAAATTCTTCTGCCAGAATGGGAATTTGTGTTCTTAAGCCTTGCGGTTAATCCTTAAAGCCTCTAACTCCCTGTTCATTTGCACATTTTACGCTTTTAGATTTTATTCTGCAGCATGATTTTGGTTATTCTTTGAAAAACACCAGATATTTCAGGGCCGAGCAGATTCACTAATTAAAATAATTTATTCGGTACATCAAACTGCACGCACAGGGTCTCTAACCACAAGGATGTTCTGGAAGTTTGATGTCAAGGTCACTCGTGCTAACATTTATTTAATCATGAGTCGGGCACGTCTTCACTGCTGGTGCCTGTCACAGCGAATTACAAAAAAAAAGCAGCAACAGAAAAGCTAACATCTTCAGATGCAAGATTAAATTGTCCCTGCACGTTATCATAAGAGTCAAGCGACTCATCTCCAAGGATTAAAAATAGTACAAACTGTAACAAGATCCCTAGGTAGAGCTACAACAACCTCCACCTCCACCCAAACTCACCCACACGCACGGGTACAATCGACTTGTTATGCTAAATATGCTAAATGATGCAAACGCAACGGGTGCGGCGGGTCCCTCTGGCCACTTTATGCTAATTAACGGAGTACCGCCCTCTGCAGCATTGCTAGACTGATTAAGGCTGGTTGCTGTGTGTGACACGTGGGTTCGGTTCTATTCAGCGTTTCACTTCCTGCTAACAGCCAGCCAGTACCTCCCACTGTGGGCTAAGGGTTAATCGCTTGTCCATTCCCACAAACACACAGAATCCCCAGATCCTGAGGCATCTAGAGGTCATCCTAGGAAAACTGGAGTCAGAAAAGAGCTGAAAGGAGACAGCAGTGTGAACGTGTTGTAAATTTGAATGTTAAGAGCTCCCACCTGAAGTTGAACAAGTTGTTATCTACTCAGGACACAACAGAGTAGAGGTGTCTCGTTTGATCAATTCCACCAAATCCAACCGATGCCACGTGGCTGAGCGCGCACGGCTACAGCCTTGATCATAATAAATTGGTACTTTTGTAGTTCAGCATCACAAACCACTTTTGGGTTGAGTCCATATTATTATGGCAGAAAAGCACTGAAGGCTTTCCTGTGAAACAAAGAGCGCTCCGAGCACGAAGAGCCACCTCCTCCACTATAATCAAACAGTGAAGAGCACATATTTTCACCGATATGCATCCATCCGCTGCATCTCAAAACAATAATCTCAAACCAGCCACCTTTATATGCACTTGCGTCCTTGACAAAATAAAAAAAAAAAAGATAAGAAACGTTTGCATGTATGAGTCACTGAATGGAGCATGTGGGGCTCTGGACCCTTCTGCAGAACAGATGGTAGCATTTCCTCCAGCTAGATAAATACTTCACATAGGGAAAACTGCCAGTGGGACAGAGAGGGGCAGGCTTCCAGACAGCCTGGGACGAGAACAGCGTGACCAGAGTAGACCCCAGGAAGGTCAGAGGGATGTTCAAATGGTCTAATTTTCTCAAATGCTGTGATATAATTAGGGCAACCATGACTCATTTTGTGGGAAAAAAAATAGAATAGAATGTTAATGGAGTGTACTTTCCTGCAGGTGCAGCTGTGACTGGTTTTATAATGATATGGAGATTTTTACACGCATTAAATCTTCACTTCTGGTGCAAAAGATAAGCAATTTTAAAACCACAAACATTAATAACAGCCTCAGGACCTCCGGATAGTTCTCGAAATATTTCAAGAATACATTTAACAAACCTTAAAGCCAAGAATAACCACAAGGAACTGTGAGAAATAAGGACTTCCCATCTTTTTGGAAGCAAAATAGTCGCATAACAAAAAAGGAAAGGACTAAAGCCGGCTCGTAGAGGGCCCTCTTATTTGTGTGGGCTGATCGACACGCCGCATGAATAAATAATGAAGGAATTACTTGGCAGACTAAAGTTGTATTGATCTGGAAACTGAAGCAACATCAATCAGAATAGCCCGTTTGGTTAAATGGCTGTGTAAATTGAACTGCATGATGATACCTAATCCCACCTTTCATCACAGTTTAGCATGTTCACTGGTCCACGCAGGGAAGGTTTTTAAGGATAAATGCAAATTTTACACCATTTTTACCACCATTTGGACTTGGTTGAGGATAAAACAACGTGGTGTTGTCACCCACTTTGGCAGCGCTTTTTCAGATGCTTTCCAGCACAGATAGCGTTGTTGGCGCCCGCCCATCCCTGAGCCACGATATCTGGAGCGTTTTCTAGATTTGGCTGCTCCGTGTCCACCGACAGAGAACATAAAAGCACAACAAGACCGCTGAATCCCCAGCTGACATCCGTGCCGGCTGTTCATGAATTATTCTCTGTCATTCCTGATGAATCCAACACCTAAAGCTTGTTTCTTTTTATGAGGGCGTTCATGTGACGTTAATGCCGCCCATTATTGTAATTTATCTGTTTGAATATTCAACTTTTAGGGCTTATATTTTAATTGCTCGCATACAGTGATTACATGCCTGCCTGTTGGTCCAAATTCAACACATAGGATGTGCAATGACAGAGAGAGAACCAACGCGGACACCTGGAGACAAAAATCTAAACTCAAGGACCAGCACAGCAGAGAATTAAGGTACTCTTGATATTAGCGTCACTAATTCGATTCAACTTGTGAAAAATTGTTCATTTTTTTAGTTATTATAGTGTCTGTCTAGAGCCACAGTGGTCTTGGAAGACCAAATCAAAGGGAAATCTTAAGATCTCACATCCAAGGCCCTAATTTACCTGGTCATCGTTGGTGTGGATGCACAAAATCAGAATAAAGACATCTATAGTATTGTATAAAATAACCTCAAGCTATATCACAAATTAGAATTAATAAAAGTTTTGTCATTTTAAAATTGCAACTCTTATATCTTAATAATGCTGACTTGTACTTTTGGACTTATACTACTGTTTGTGCACCTTCATAGCTAATTAGATGAACTCATTTGAAGTTACTAAGGCTAGCTGGACACGTCCCTCATTGAGGCTGCATCAAATCCTGACGCCGGACACTTGACGTGACAGCTAACACTCGGTTGATTCTATCAGTTCATCAGTTACCACGGAGTCTACAGCGTCACCCTGCAGCCGACAAGAGCCACAGAGGCTGGAAAGCGCCGCTGACGGTGCGTTTTGTTCTGTTTATGTGTACGTGTAAGCATTTTATGTGCTTGTGTTTGCACTGAAAGACGTTTTAGCCGCTGACCTTTCTGTGCCAGCGAAGCGTTGGGCTCGTATTTATCCACCAGCAGCTGGACCTGTTCTGCTTTGAGAGGGGGGTAGAGTATCTCATTCAGGCGAGGGTCTCGTTGTTTACAGTTGATAAACTCCGTCATCTGCTCCACCGTGAGGTATGGTCGACTCTTGGCCCCTCTGAGGAGAGGAGATAAGGAGGAGTTTAAAACAACAACAACAACGTTGGACTGTGGACTGAAGATGAAAGCAGGAGGAGATGATGGAGGAGATGAGGCGTAATTAAAGTGTCAACTAAAGAAATGTGGAGACGGAAACAGGAATGAGAAGGGGCACAGGATTAAATATTGTGTGGAGTAAATTACAAAAGTAAATTACAAAACCTGATTAAAATGCATTATGTCCCTTCCACTAAGTTATTATCGTTTCATCCTCCTGGCTGTAATGCCTTCTCACTTAACCGTGATTAAAATCTATGACTCTGACTGGGCCTGGCTGAGCCGGCATGCTGCCTCGGAGTCCCTCAGGGCCGAGGGGGGCGCTGCTTTGGCGTCACGAGGGGCCGCAAAGGCAGACTCCAGCAGCCACTGCTGGGGCGATTACAGAATAATTACAAACCACCTTCCTGTGCGGATTAACTGCTTATGATGACACTAATGGGCAGAAGCAGGTGTCTTATACCTGCAAAGAAATATTAATCTTTCATGTATTACACCTTCACTGATCTCAGGCTGCCTGTCGAGGGCGACACTGTTTCAGGGTGTTTAGCACATTACTTCCCATCTGTAAATTACTGTGCTACTACTGCCGACAGTTTCGTTTTGGGAGGGGAGATGGAAAGGATGGTTGCTTCCCAGCAGAAAACCACAATAGAAGGGAACATTGGTTCTTACACTTCAGAAAAAATGTGATCCAGCTCTGATCGAGGGCAGATATTGCTGAGAAACATGTTGTAGACCTCTGGGGTAAAATCTTCTTGTGGGATGGAGTCATTCTGTGGAAGACGACAGCATGGATGGTCACACATACGTCTGCTGGAGCAGACTCCAAAGACAAAATACTGAAACATCTACAAGGAAAGTGGTCAAGACAAGCTGTAAAATCTGTCACGCTGCTGTACATGGTGCACTACTAAAGTCTGCACACCCTTGATTCCACCCTAAACACAATGAAAGCGCGGAGACTTGAACTGAAACGCCTTGACTGCAAGAACTGTATAGAGTTATCAGAGCCAAACAGGTGTGATGGAGGTGCAGCACGCTGAGCAGCAGGCAATAACGTCAGGACAGCAAGATGCAGAGCAGAGGCAAACACTGGAGAAGAGTGGGGGAGAAATAGGATGCACAGGGGGGAGGGATGGGCAGGTCAGGCCCGGCTGAAAGTCAGTGATTCATTGTAAAGACCTTGGTGCAAGCTCTAGCGTGCGCGCGCTGCTGCCGTGAGTGTTTAAGTGTTTGAAGGATTAACAGGACTATCATTTAGATGCAATTACCAGCAACAGTGGAACAACAGCAAATCCCATAAGACCTCCATAAAGCAACCCATTTTTATCTCCTGCACTCACTCCCTGTGCTAATTATCTATAGTTTGCTCTGCTGGTGTGTGTTTTTTAATCCTGTGTCTGTACGTATGCTCATCCTTGTCTGATCTAACGTGTGAACGTAGCGTGATAGAGAAGGCGGCCCAAAGTGCATTAGCAAGGAGTTGTTGCTGCCATATTTTGAAGCTGTTTGCTGAGGTGGGGGAGTGTTTACAGCCCAGCGCATGAGGGGACAGCTTCTCCCCAGTGACGTCTAAAAGGGGTAACAATAAAACACATCCTGTCATCTCTATCGCTCCCACCAGAGCTATTCATTTCGACACTACAATGGCAGCGCTGATAGAACAGAGGTTATGCAGGCATGAAGAAAATAAGACCACAAAAATGCTAACGCTAAGATCTAAAATGGAGGAAACGTATGGACGATGCCCACTCTTCCTGAAGGGAGGTTGCAGTTTTCCAGGGCCGTCTCCACTCGTTTCCGGTCTGCAGAATACATTCTGAAGATGCTGCAAAGACAGAAAAAAAGCCTTGTAGGATTAAAAAAAGGATTAAATCACTGGATTAATCACAGCGTTTGCGCTTTACTTGAGAATAATTGATTTTTTTAAAGCAGAGAAATAAAAACAGACTCCAGAGAAAAAAAATGATAGTCACAACAACCTTGTATATAAAGCCACTGTCACCTCTTTAAAACAATTAATGGAGGCTGGTTATTTATCTGCACTTGGCTTGATTTGATCGACAAACAGTACATCATGTCAATAAATCTGTTTAATCAGGGCCCCACTACCCACATGTGGCCCACATGTGTAAGAGCCACACGGGTAGACAGACAGTGGCTGAGTTCAGTGTGAATGATCAAAAAGACAATCACAAATCTATTATAGGGTAATAATGTAAAAATAAAAAGATTAATTGCCTCAAATGAAGGCACTTAGCAGGAAATCAGAGGAGGAAAAGCAGCCATAAATAATCTTTACGGAACAACACATAACTAGCAGGAAAGAATTGCCCCAAATATCAACTTCACACAGGCAGTTTGTCTCATAATGAACAGCGAAATTAAATGGAATGATTTTTCTCTAGTTGCAGATCCAGAAATATAATACGGATGGAGAACAGAACAGCTACTGTATTGCCTGTAGATGAATACAAATATAAAAATGAACATTCACGCACTCAAGACGAGTTTAAAGCAAAATCTCCCACTTGAATGAAAATGAAGCTCTGGGAGTGAAGGAGGTGTTGTAATCTGGGAGCTGCAGCGAGTGTTACCATCATCACATTTAACGCCATCAGCGTGGTGAATAATAGAAAAACCTCAAACAACAGTCAAATTTGGGCTGTCTTGTTCATTTCGCTCCACAGAACTTCAACAGGAAAACATTTGCTGAGAGGAATTAAGAGGACCTCATATTATTCATCAGTCATATTGCAGCATGCTCTTCGCTTGAAAATTTGCACCCCTAAAAGTGTGGTACTGCTGCTAATCTTTTATCACATTTCCTTTTTTAGGACCATTTACCACTTCCATTCCAATCCATTACAACCATCGCCATTCTTTCCACGCTTGTCCCATCTCACCAGATTCAACGGTGGCAGTCCGACACGGCTGAATACATAAACCACACGTGATAAACTGATTGCAACGTCATTAAGCATAAACAGCCATCCACCATCTTTTTACCAGCCTGGTCTCCCTGAAGTTCTCATGCAATTTAATATTTTCCCTTCTTTTTTCTCTCTTCTCCAGATACAGGATATGTCTCGTTAATCCTTCGACGGCCTGGTTTAGCTCCTTTCCCATGTTTTATTCCAGTACACATGCACATGCGTACATATTAAATGAGATTTACTGCAGTGAACTCCAGACACTGCTGGCTATTTAGCCTTGGATGGCCTTAATTACATGTAAAGGTATGCGTGTGCGCATCCATGTGCGAATACTGCATGCTCTGCGGGATAGCATTGTCAAGCTGACATTAGTCAAGCTGACATGTCCTCCCAGTGAGGAGGTTAATTCCCTAAACGGCAAGGAGTGTCTCTCTTCCACTCTGTGATGACACCCACTGTTTCCCTCTGTGACTCTATGGGAGATTATCACACAAGTGCACAGTTGCTTGCCTGAAAACTGAATCTGAGCAGTCGTGATGGCGGAGGGGTTGGGGGGAGGCTTTACAAACAGCTTATAGCAAAATTTCTAAACGTGCCCAAATGTGTCGGGCACGGCACATACTGGCACATTTTGAGGGTATCTCTGGCGCTGTCTTTGTCTCCCACGTATCTTACACACAAGTAGATAAAAAAAGGGGAAATGAAGAGAGGATTTAATAAAGGCACAAATGGATACAGAGGATCTTCCTTGCAGAAAACACAAAAAAAATGTGTTGATCAATACTAGAGAAGAGAGCCGGGATGAGTTGCTTGTACTTACTTCTTGATGGGAATTCGGCCCTCAGGGTTTAGCTGCAGCTTCAGTCGAGTGTACCTGTATTAAACATGTCCACATGTTATCAAAAGCTTGTTTGTGTGGGCTATAATATCAGTTTTATTATTACAATATTTCAGCACACTGCAATAAAACACAAAGTAGAGCTTCGGTGCTGCGGCACCAACTGTCTGAGGAGCTCGTTGCACATGATGAAAATAGCTAGCTTTGTCAGATTGTGGCTAATCTCTGCAATCTTGGGCTGGTAGGAGCGGACCATGCTGCTAGCAACATAGAGAGATCTATAAATAGCTTAACTGCAACAGGAGCCTTCATTACAGGCTGGGCTTTAAGTGGCTTCTAGCTAATAATTAATATCCATTACGGTGTCCACTTTATGGGGCAGACTGGATGCCACAGGCAGAGGAACTGGTAATTGTAATAGTTAACTGGACCAGAATAGGTTTTTCCTTTTTTCTTTGAGGAAAGGGGGGAAAAACCCCAGGAGGGGGACAGAAAGAGAGGGTTTGGTGCTTCCTGGTGCATTCATCTGCCTTACGATGACCTGCATTATTTATCATCAGGGAAAATTCGACCAACCCTCTTTCAATGAATAGTTTCTCTTTTTTCCTGCCTCAACTTTTCTTTAATGCTAATTTAAGAATACCTCAAATGCTAAAACATACCATTGTTATTTTATTTATTACATCAGAGGATAGGGGGGTCTTGCACTCTTACAGGCCCTCACAGGCCGTTCTCTTGTCAACAGGAATCCACCGTGCTGTTACTGTCTCGGTGCAGCACTCAAGTTCACTTCTGGATCTGTCCAGATCAAAATGATGCTGCAAATGGAGGTCGTGATTCTGCTGACACACTATTCCAGCGAATCCCAGTGAAAGGTATACAGCTTTACGGAGCAGATGTGCGCTAAATTGAATGGCCATTGCAAAAAGAAACACAATCCAGAGAATATCCTCAGCCTAATTGAATTGAACTGATGAGAACATTTGAGGAGACACAGTAATGGCCTGTTTCCTGTAGCCTGGAAAGTTCTCCATCTAACTCCCCTGCCCTAAAAAATGTATTACAGCTTTAACAGCTTGTGAGCCTGAGAATAACCGACATGTTGAAGCTCATCTACTGAGAGGAAGTTCATCCATGTTTTAGTAGTGGCTGTGCTACAAAGAATCGCCTTATTTGTCAGCAAATGGCACACAGCAGCTGGCGCTGTGAGCGGATAGCACGGCTGTCAAACCTGTGTGACTCGATTTCATTCAAATCCCTGTGCACTTCGTGGTCAATGGCGGATTTCATTGTCTCAGAAGTCAATATGGCTCCTCGGGGGAGTGAGTTAATGGCTTCTGTTCACAGATAAACATCAGGGAAGCTGGGAGTTGTTATGAGCAGAGCTGAGCATAATTTTTTTAAATGTAGATTTATATTTAGTTGCACTGCATGAGCTTCACCCGGTCAGTTATATACATGTAAATCAGCTGTGAAGCACAGAGCAACATAGCAGCTCAGAGCAGAACAATAGGAATTTGATGAAGACAGCTGTTACATGCAATTATTACAAAAGATTATGGGTACTGTGCGAATAATTGCTGGTAATAAGGGTCTTTCTAGACACATGATGCATTGTCGGGAGGTAAAAGGTGATGGTTAATATAGTAGCGAGGTTAAATTGATACCCTTCCAGCCGTTACACCTGGTGATAAATCTGTGTTTGTGAGTGATTTCCAGTCTCAAAATAAAAGGTTTTTAGAGACTCAATGCAACAGGGGAAATAAGAAAGACAGTAAAAAATAGGCAGCCAAACCCAATGATTCTTCTGGGCACCCTTTTTACAGTATCACAGTCAAAATAGAAATGATGCATTGGGGCATTAACAGGGCATCAACATTAAGAGTGCCATGTGGTGGCATATTGACAGTAACAGCATCACTGAATAATGGCAATAAAGCACTGGTGTGGAACACATCATTTTCAGTTGTAAATAGACTGTGACTGTAAAATGATGGATATCAAACAACCTAGAACAGTAGGGAGTGATCAAAAATCTACCAGGAGCAACTGCATTGCATTTTAATCCAGCCCGTCAATGGAGAAACTGGATTTGGCACCAAAAGGGGCTCAGATCAGGTTCTGAAACGTGTCAACGATGCGATTGTGTAGAGCTTCTGACAGATGTACTCGCACACAGAGGAAAGGAAAATCCCGCTAAGATGCAGAGCAAAGTTCATGAACTTTCACACATTTCCAGCTGTTTTATTTCTCTCCCGGCGCTCTTCCTGTCTGCTTTCCCCCCTCTTACGCTCTGCACCAATGGTACAGAGGTACAGTGCCCTTTGTAGGCTCAAAGCCTCAGGCTGCCTTGTGGAGCTGTGAAAAGCAACATCATACCTCTTTTTTAAGTTTGTGTTTAAGCAGAGCACGGCCCATATGGATTTGTTGCACATATATGTGATCCACGTGTTTATTTACAGCTACGTAGGTGCGTTTGAAAAAAATGTCCTATGTTGATTTGCTTTTTTCCTGCTGTTGCCTTTTCCGTGAAACACAAGACAAACATGATGTGACAACCTTTTCAGAGCAGACCTGATTTGCATTTTCCTCTCAGGATTCATGGGGTAAACTTTGAGTGACTCATGCATGAAAGCATGTGTTTGTGTGTTTGGATGACATACGCTTTCTCGAGGCATGCCTCTCGGGATGTGTTCTGTACCAACAGATTAGATGCGAGGTTGAAAAGTTCCTCTGCCCATTCCTGCAAAGAAGTAAAATTTAACTGTCTGTAAATATATTTGAATGCATAATTGGTCTACACGTCATCGCTCTGAATATTTACCTTGGCTGTTTCCTCCTGGAAGGCCATGAAGTTCAGATAGGTGATGTTGACCATGTCAGGTCCAGTCACCACTGTCAGCATCCTGTTCTCCATCTTCCCTGCCAGGGTGCTGACATCCAGCAGCTCCCGCAGCTTGGCCTCCTGAGAACAAAACAAAGACAAAAAAAAGCTGATCAAACATATAATAGTTAAACAACTGAGGTCCCGACCGCTGAGGAAATAGGATACAGCTTTGAAATGCAAATGACCATGTCATGGCACTGAAGTCAGACAAGAGGTGCCAGAGTTTGGTGTGAAAGCTGACTTCTGTGATTAATGAAGGGTCATTTGTTTGGGAGAGAGGGCGGCTCAAGGTGAGACAGCTCCAGGCCTCAGTTAATCCTGGTGCCACCAGAGGATTCCATACTCCAGAGCATAAAAGCAGCAAGCAAGCGAGACATGAAAATGTGCTCAGACAGAGGAACATGTTATGATATTTTAAAACACTTTTCCTTAAATATAAATCAATTGGCTTTGAGAGAGGCAATTGTTGGGCTTGCTGTTATTTTCCAGCTTTCATTGTCTATGAAATTCAGCGAGCTATATAAGGGTGTTTTGGAGACAAAACACAAGCTGCTCTCAACTCAAAGGAAAAGGAAACTAAACCTCGACTAATGCGGTGCAAATTTATTTAAGCAGCTCATCTTTGGTGTAAAACATATGAAAAGCAAGTATAAAAGCCTCTGAGGTCCAAGACAGGAATAATAATGAACTTCTTCTCTCCTTTGCGGTCCAGTACTCAAGCGCCATACAAAATGGTTGCTGCAGCTTAATTAACACAACAAAAAAGGGCTTTAAAGCATTTAGCAGCAGAAGCAAATGAGCTCCCTCTAATTTAACCTATCAAACAAAGCGCATTGGTGCCCTGTGTCACGATGATGAATGTCCTCTACGTGTTCCTCACAATCCTGATCAAATTGTGGAAGGTGCAAATGATCACACTGAACTTTTCGGAGACTGCGCATTCCCCCTGCATCCCGGAATTTATCACTCATTGGTATTTGTAGAGGAGTACAGGGCCACATGACTCACTGCGCCCATTACACAAATCGTTGATTTCTACTGGTCTGGGATCTGCTGATGAGTCACGCTGATTCTGTGAGAGTTGCACCGTCCAGAGCCTCACCACCAATCAATCGAAAACAAAGTGCTGACTTGAGCAAGAATCCATCATGATCCTCTTATATATTCAAAAGGGCCCCACCCACATCAACCAAGGGATAAAAAACACTTAACTGGCTAAAACCCGTCATACCCAAATTATCCTGGGACGCTTTGGCACACTGTCAAAGGCAAAAAGGCATCCGAGACCAGCAGAGATGACGTCTCGATGCATATTTCATATCTCGCAGTGAATCAACATCAATGCTATTGATGCTATTGTTGCCATTAGCTGAGCTAACGGCTCATCTTCTCGTCAGTGGTCAGTGCAAAGACGACCTGGGAGGCAACCCACAGCGCCAACAGCACATCAGCTGGAGAAGTTTCAGCAGTAATGAGGGATAAATGAGCTGATGATGAAGAGAAGGGCAATAAAGACAGCAGCCTATAAGGAGGGAAAACTTACAGGCTCCTTACAATCTGAATGTGATGCTGTTGTGAGTGAGTATTATGAGAAGTCTCTATCAGCAGCTGCCGTGTGGGAACGTTTCTCGATCTCTAGTGCTCGGGTGGAACTGCACCTACAGGAAAAGACTTCCTCTTTTAACATTACTTACTACCTGTCTACCTGTTTCACACTCAGCCAGGCACCAGACAAAGAATTCAAATTGGCAAAGGGAAACACACAGGTCATTAAACCTGCAGCACCCGTGCAGACGCAAATCTATACGTGTGCAAACTGCGCTCAAGTAAGAACAAATCAGGATGCAGCCACGATTGAATGCACATGCTGTGGAGCCCAGATCAAAGGAAATGCCAATATGAATGATTGATGCAGACTCTGCTACCTACGCACATGCCACCAAACAGTTGCCTTTAATCACAGGTTCCTATGTGTGGGTGACGTGAAGGCAGATGCCACACGATCCACTTTAGAAACACGAACGGGTCGGGCAGATGAAGCAGAAATGTTGCAGTTCATGGTCTTTGTGGCGCACAAGGTTGCTTGAAATAAATAATACATAATAGATATTTAAAAAGTGACCAATGGCCAGATCAATGAAGGTGTCTCTGGTGGAGATATTGATGTTACAAGTTTTTTTGTGAGATTGAAAAATGGCACATTAAAAAAACGAAAGACAAGAAACATGATGATATTCTCATTCTGTACACAAGTGC
Organism: Takifugu flavidus; assembly: GCF_003711565.1. Taxonomy (NCBI): domain Eukaryota; kingdom Metazoa; phylum Chordata; class Actinopteri; order Tetraodontiformes; family Tetraodontidae; genus Takifugu; species Takifugu flavidus. Next base: position 10,499,497 of record NC_079538.1, read on the forward strand.
ACTTTGGTGCCTTGGTGTCTGTGTAAATAGGTAACTATTTACTGTTGCATGAAAGAGTGTGTGTGTGTATTGGCTGTCACAAGTGCTAACTTTTTATCAACCATAAGACTAAAAGTCCACAGAGCATTTCGCCCAGAGCAAAGCTAATTTGAGATCCACTCCAGGCGATGCAGTCATTTATTTAAGAAGGTCACGCTGCATTTACAGAGCATGTTTTAAACATTGGCTGCTTCATACTGTAAACCAGACAGAGGAAAAGAGCCCTAAAACCTTGATCCCATTAGAAATGGAAGCCACTTTTTCTGGCAAATAATAATAAAAAAGTACACGATATGGAGTTTTGGACATCACATTCTTCGAGTATACAGCTACCAGCATCTGTTTGGGTTTTATGTCCTCTTATGCAAATGATGCTGACATCGCTGCATCGGTGTCAATGGGGAAGTGGGAAATGAGGGCACTTAAAAACAACTGCAAACACACATTTACTCAGCCCCGCAGCTACATGGTTTGAAGAAGCTGTGTGGTGAAACACACATAGCCAAGTAGACTTACAAACAAAGAAACTCAAACTCTTTTTAAAAACTCAAGCTTCTTAGCCTCACAGTGGGGAATTTCAAAGCAAGGTGAATTGCTGCTGCAGGGTGACACCACCATGTTCAGTTCTTTAAAGCGCTTCTACTCATCAAAGGGTCTTTTTAATTCAGCATCAACGGCAGAAGCCTCACACGTCCCAATCTTTAAGCGGTCAACTCATCTTACGGCTTTATAGTTCAGAGGTTTAACTTAAAACCACAACATTTTCGGGGCTAAGGATATTCAGTGTGTACACACTGAGGACAAAGTCTGAGGACAAATACCACACATATGCTCACAAACACAACTGCATTGTTAAAAATGATCAAAGAATGTCATGGAGAGGAGCTGGGGATAAAATGGAAGATGTGACGGAATCAGAGAGACGGATCATAAGGGAGCCTTTGATTCTGGGGCATCCGTCTCCCCATGCCCTGTTATCCTCCTCCCACTTTTATCCCCTGATCTGCAAGACTCTGTGTCTCTCCTACATTTTATTCCTCGCCCACATGGTCATAAGTCAGTGTAGCACTCGTGTGTCAGCGGATGCAGACCACCATGGTTTCACAAGGCCAGGAGCAAAAGGTCAGGGCTTCATCAGTCAGCTGTCATGTGATGTATCGCTGACCACAGTATGGATGGAAGAGTGCACAAACTTGGATTTTTATGTGAGTCTCTGCAACAAAGCCAGAGAGACTATGGGAAAGTAGTCTGATGCTGTTTGTGTGCACTGCAATGATGCAAAATAACTTAAAATGCCACTTTTTTTCTTATACTCCATCTGGTTTTCCTGTAATGAAGCTGCTTTGGCAACCGTCCATAAATAAAGCATCAGTAAACACAAAGGAGGAATGCTAAGCGGTGTGCTGAGGCTATGTGTAGACAGGGAAAACATATTTAAACAGTATTTGCCCTGCACCAGAAGATGAGGAAATAGCTTTCTTTGAATTTCTGGTATCTGATTAAGGGTTTAGAGTATCACACAATCAGATTACAACATTTGTTCAGCTTGAAAACACTTTTTTTCAACAAGAATATTACTGATGTTTGTGTGTTGAAGCAACAGTCCAGAAAATGTGTGGGAGGCTGCTCGCATAATCTTAACTAGTCCATCTTCTCTATCTTCAACAGGGGCATTTCAATGACACTCCAAAGTATTAAATAAAATGAGAGGTGGCGGGTTGACGGCGGGGAGTTCAGGAAATTCAGAAAATGATTATTCCCTTAATTTTAGTTTGATGATGTGCCATAAAAATATTATTTATTGATTTGACCCTTCTGCCAGTTGGATGTGCAATAATACGATACCCTGTGGTTCACTTTTAGGACGACTTCTTCCATTCTGCACATAAAAATCAATTTGTGCTTCTGCACCATTGAGCAGAAACTCATCCTTCATTGGGAACAAAGACATGTTGACAGCAGTTAACTTCCACCTGAATAGCTTGAATTGGTCACATTGGAAATGTCAGCACTTCCAACTATCCTGCTGCAACCCCTCTCTCTCAGTCTTTATTTATCTCTTTCTCATGCTTGTGAGGGTTTTATACTTCCTACAAGAAAACTACTGGACCCAACTGTCCTGTCACAGTCAGGATTCGGGCAATTGATTTGGGCCAATTGATCATTTTTAATTGATCGCACAAACCGTTTGATGGACCTTCATGCTCATTTTTTAAATAATTTGATACTAGTTGCTACAGGCTTTAATAAAATGTCTTGGTGAGTGTACAAGATCATCATAAAACTAAACTTTACTCAGTGATTTACTTGGTGATCTGCAAAGCCAACGCGTAAAAAGTATCTTAGGTTAGAGCGGCAATGAAATAATATATTTTTTGTGAACAAAGGAAACAAGCGGAGATTCTATTTTGTTTCACAAAACTATAAAGACCCTTATACTTGTCTTTTGAATAAATTATAATGGTATGTTGGTGCTGAAAGACATGTTTAAAGTCCATTTTTGAAAAATCCATATTACTAAGAAATGTTATTATACTATTTTTAAAATAGAAATGCGGGAAAAGGTTGGAATCTTTGCTAACAACTTCCTCTTCCCTAATCACAATGCAAAACCACAATGAGATGAGGCCAGTTTAACAACCCTTTCAGTCTGAGATCAATAACACCAAAGAAATAAAAAGGCATATTCTTGCAAAGTCCAGAAATAAAGAAACCCTGACATCATTTAAGAGGAAACTTAACATGGCAGAACACGGCTCATGTGAGGGAGATGCGTCCAACTTTTTCCCCCTTTCTCTCACTTTCTGAAACGCAATAAATATGTATGCATGTACATATAGCGTGTACACACTTGTTGCATGTGACTGCATGACTGATGAGAAGCCACTGTGTGAATCATTGTGAAAGAAAGACGGAGAGACAGAGAGGGCAAGGGGCAGGTTTGATGAGGTGGAAGGAGTGTACCTGGCATGCACTTGTTCTCTCTGGCTGAGTTCACATCGAGGAGACAGGGAAGCGGTGGCACCGAGAGGAAGGAGCTGACCTCAGATACACCACACACACCAACTGGAGAAAATAATCAGCCACTCTGACTCACAAGCTCAGCATTTCTCTTCAACGAGCAGAAGTGGGAGTGCAGTGCTGTTAAAAAGTCTGTACTGGAATGTCGGTAAATAATTCCGACGCAAATGAGAAACAGTTGCGACATGATGAAACTTGCTTATTTTATGATTTCTTAAAGGACAGTTGCTGCACCTGAACATACCATGGGTGTTTTGGTCATCACACCAAGCATCGCTCTACAGAAGTTTCTCATCAATTTAAAGTTCACAAGCGTGGGTCTGTTAGAGACACCCATCGATTTTCAGTCTCTCAAGGTTGGTAATAACGAATAAAAGATCCGGAACACCAGAAACCAACAAACCTGCAGGTGCATAAATACAGTAATTATCCTGTAGAAATGCATAAGCTCTAATTTTGCCCAGGCAGGCCTGGGCACACGTACATTGGTGACAGCAATTGGTACATACAGTACAGAAGAGAAACACATGGAAGCAACACATGCACATGCACTGGCATAGAGAAAGGCACAGATGCATGTGCACCCACACAGCCTTTAATAAACACGGTTGGTGCTGCGACGAACGGAAATGGATTTGTTGTCCATCTTTCAGACAGACAATGAAATTTCCTCCTATTTTCCTCTCTAAGTGACTCTGTGGAGATGGACGCTAATAGACGTTAATAAAATACACCCAAGAAGACACAAACATTGCGTGTAATTCTCACAATTTGTGAGTCCCATTTCACAGCTAGAGAAACGCTCGACTTGTCAAGGCGAAATGCTGAAAATAACAGTGCTCCTAAACTGCCAATAACCCCAACCCCCCCCCCCCCCCCTCTTTTCATCAAAAGAACCCTGTGCCTATGAGGCCTTTTCATGCGGTACACTTTGTTGTCCTTCCTGCTGCTTTCTAACGTGGATATTTCACAGCCTGATTTCACTTTCTGTTCTGCAGGCGAACCCTTTTGTTCCCCCAAAGCGGCCTCACGGCGCTGGCATCCTTCCCCTACCGAGAAGTCACATGGAGCGAGGCTCTGCAGGGAAAATGTCCACAGTGGGGTCCAAGAGTAAATAATTTATGAAGGTCCCTGTTGGCATGGTGCAGCCTTGGAGCTGTGGATGCTCTGCCACTGCTGCTGTTTCAAGGAAGGGGCATATGTTCTTTCCTTCTGGCAGTTTCCATTCTTGCCATCTATTCCTGATGCCATACTTTTGGAAAAAAAAAAAAACCCAACTTGCAACATTCTTTTTACTCTGAGGGTGACGCTGAGCAGAGCTGAATGCCAGTGCCATCCATAATAATCCTGACCAAAATGGATTTAGCTGGTGAATCTCACAAGAATGAGCATGACTCATGCAAAATTTCCGTTTTTCTATGATTCTACGGTCTGGTCAGGTCTTCTCAAAAGAAACAGCTGATTAGCAGCAACAATGTCAGACAGACGGATGAAAATATGTTTTCATTTGTATAAACAAGCCTAATTGGATCTCTGAAGAACTCAGCAAACATCACACCATACTAATTTTGATTTATTATCTGTATGTAATCATTTAGCCTTCTGCCATCATTACTTTGTTGTCGTGCAGCGAGCCTGTTGTTCCTTCACCAGCAGACCATCTGCCAGGCCTGGCGATGCCAGTTACCCAAAACCAGCTACCCCCCCTCCCCGCGCATAACGTCCCGTTCAGTATGGCACCTGATCCGTTACCAAATGTCGAAACCACCTTTTAGATGTTAAACATGCGCACATGGTCATCTAATCCCAGGGTTTGTACTTGATCTGTGGACAGCCAATTTCGAAATGGCACGGCATTAATAACAAGCGTGATGATAGGAATCAACACACTGATGTGTTACGAGCCTCTGTGCGTGATTGCCTTTGATACGCTGTGACTGAACTCTGATAAAAGATGATTATCGGTCCATGGTTATTCTGTGCCAGACAACAGAAGCACCAGGTTTAATTAGCCTGTCTCGGTTTCCAATGACAGGTCAGGAGATGTGTCTAGACAAAATGCCTGCCGCATGATTAGAAAAAAAAAGGCAATCCAGAACAGCTGATTATCTGGGGAACCTTTCACCCTGCTTTTTTTGTAGCTGCTTGCAGACATTTTTCCTTTATTGTCAAACCTTCACAGAATTAACTTGGATAAGTCTCTGTTTGAGGATAATACTTTCCAAAGGTGCCACAGGTGTGCAGTGCTGAATGTTACTGGTGGAATGCACGTTATATAGTTCACTATTATTACCGGTTGTGTCTTTTTATTCATGCTGCAGACAGAAAGTTGGAAGCATGAAAATGAATATCGGTGAGATTTATTGTTTGGACTGTGTGCACTGGGACAACACTGAGCTGATAAATGTGACACCTCTAAAGTAAATTCATGCTCTGGACTTTGTACATTGAGGAAGCTGTGGGTGTGTGAGAATGGCCGAATGTGTCACTGCAGAGGGTTGTGTGAGTTTATGGGCTGTTACCTGCGTGTTACGGATCAAACAGAATGCTTCTGTTTATTATTTATTGTTTGTCCTAAAGGGAAATTAAAGACATTAGTGTAACTGCAGAAGAAGATCATAGAAATAAATATTGTTAGTTCAATCTACGACTTTCTGAAGCTGAGGTTTGCTCGTGGATGATTTTCCTTAATTTCTAAATACATCAGAAATATATAAGATTATAGAAATATTGATATTTTCTCACACAGTAGGTAAAAAATGTAATCAAATTCAAGGTAGCTCTGAGCATATAAGGTGGTTCTCCTTGAGGTCTTAAGGTTGAAGAAACAAAACCATATAAGAGATATGTTTTGGAAGAATCTAACAACTAGCCTACTGTTAAGTGCACGTGTTCTCCTGAGAGCATGGTGAGAGTGTTGGAAGAGAACCGACATTCCGGCCCAAACAAATGCTCCGAGAATAATAATGGATCTATCTGAAGAGACAAATGAAAGTGAAATTACTCAAGAAAAAGCTGCCCTAGGTTTGTGCTCTCAGACACGTTCGCCGCACACAATTAAAGCGGAAAAACATAAGAGAATAAAAATCTGCCATCTCCCACCAATTGCTCTGGCAGGAAATAATCTAAAGCAGCGGCTTGGTCGGCAGCACAGCAGCATTTTCTTTACTGACGCCTCTCAGATTTACTTCCGAAAACTAATTAAGTCCTTGGCACGCTTGTGAGCTCGGAAAGGATAGTTAGCGGGAGTAAAAAAGGTCACCTGTCTTTTTTATGTCTTCGGATTAAACCCAACCCCCCCAACCCCCATCATACACACAGACATTCCTGTGTAATATGTCCCCCAATGTCACCTCTCTTATTAATGATGTTAGGAGCTGAATAATTTCACCACAGCAGCAGCAATCAGGTCCTCTCTTAGTCTGGCCCTCATTCACAAAACGGCTAATTTCTGTGTCTGCTAAGAATAAACTGATAATAAAACCGAGATGGGAATCATGTAAGAGAGAGCGATCATGCTCATTTAACTAAAAAGATAAATAGTAAAGCCTCAGAGCCCATCTGTAGGTTTATTTTACTGAAACTGTGGCTCAGTTTTTTTTTCAAATGATGTCATATCTACAATCTAAACGATCAATGTTCATTAACATTTCTGCTGCTATTTTTGATAGTTGATAAATTAGGGCTGATTAGAAGTTTCAATCGTAGGTCCTTTCACACATTTGCTTCAAAAACTATCATCTCTGGAATCTTGAAAAGAATCTTTCAGTGGAATTAAAATAGAAACGGCACTAAGGTTCCATAAAAGATGCATCTTTGCTCAATTAGGGGCTTACTGGAAAGGCAGAATGAATGAAATTGAAAAATGTGTTATGTGTTTTGGCAAAAATTCATATTTGACTTAACTGTTCAACAGAAACAACATTTACTCCACTAAGACAAACTCCGACATTGACGAAAACATTTTTTTTCTCCCTAATAAAAGTTTAATGGAGCGGCAAAGATGGAGAAAGCAGAGGTGTGAATTTTTCGAGATGGCAACAGAAATAATTAGTGGTTGATGTGATCATTTCTGTCACCTCTATCTGCTCCTATGATTCACAACGACTTCGGTTTATGATGGTCCTCTCAGCCTCCTGGTTTCCATAGTAACATACCTATCAGACAGCGCACAACCACTTAAGATTAATGTGCAAGATGTACTGTATATTTTTGAGTGGCACAGCTGTCTTCCTTTTTCATTTTACCCTGCTGCCTCCAAACCCTGACAAGCATTGGAAAATGGAATGGAATGGATCGGAATGTTGGATCAATGAGACTATAATATTAATTTCTTGCTTATGAATACAACAATATAGGTTGTGAGTTAAATCCCATATGTACTCAAACACCTCTGCACAAGTTAATGATTTTTTTTTTTATCCTACCTGATTGCTGCAAAAGAGATCCTGGTTCAATACTGACTGTGGAACACTGAGGATCCCACATGGAAAAGCAGCTAGAAAGCGACCAGGATCAGTTGATAGTAGGAATGCTGGACACTGACTGATAGTAAGTTAAGAGTCAGCGTTGTATTCAAGTTACACTTAATATTCATGCTGCTTCACTACGCTGATCCCAGACCAAAGTGAAACCAAAGTCTGTGTGAGGATTCAACTCTTAAACATCGTTTGGAATAGTTAGCACTCTTAGTGCTCATTGCTATTTGTTAAAATGTCATTCAAAAGTTGTACACACATGTTGCTGTGACTTAGTCGGTCAAAGTCTAGTAAACAGGAGATCCTGGGTTCTAGTCCCAGCAGTGCCTCTATCATTTATTTCTAGCAGTGAATAAAATGCTCTCAGTGAGATTATATTAGCTTTGATTATGCTGAACGCAACAAACTACTGTTGACCAACAATGGTTTCATTTCCTTACGCATTTTTCTATCGCACCCATGTCCACCCAGATGAGCTGCACTCTTACCCCATGTCACACAACATAGAGACTCTGCTGGGACTCTAACCTGAGGTCTTTTGTTTCCTAGATATTTAGTAGAAATCTGCTTAGTTAACAGGAAGTAGACATTTGTGTCCAATTGTGGGTCCTAAATTGCAAGACCCTCAGTTATGGGTTAGGATTACCTTTGTGTAATGCAAAAAGAACATGCACCTGGACACTGTAATGAGGGAAATAGGTTGGTGAGATGAAGAAAAAGGTGAGGTCATTCTCTGTACTATACTTTGATTGATGTTCATTTCAACTTCAAGAGTAAACTGCTCTAGAAAACCCGGATTTTAAATTCTTTGGAGTCAAAATGTCTGGTGCTTATCGTAGGTGTCACCTGTACAGACCACCCTGTCACTGGGAGCACAAACTGGAACAATCCTATGGCATAGCTGCATGAAAAAATCCCGAAAGTGCAGGAAAGGAAGTTGTTGAGTTGTTGAGCAGCACGATGGTTACTCGCACCAACTTGGGCCACATTGAAAACATTGAGACTCAGATATATCAACAAGTGTTTTCTGTAATCACAGCTCAATGTCAGTATAATGGCATTAATCCCCGTTTAATATCATGACTTATGGAGAGGCGTCCCCTCGACGGAAGCAATTCTAACAGGACAAAGACAATGTTTTGGTCTGTCACCTGACAGTAGTTCTGCAGCCTGACAGCTCTCGTCTGAACCCGGCTCTTATCTGATCTAATCTTTGCAGAGTTGATAAAATGTCACATTGGTTTTAGGAATGAAGTGACTTGAAGATGCATGCCGCCTCACACGCATTTCTTTCAGGAGTTCAGGTGGCTGCCAACTGAGCAGTGATCTTAACACAATGTCTCAGCATCATTTTGTTAGACTGCTTGGGGCCTTTGGCAGATCTTTCGTGTGTAAAAGGCTTTTTTCCCACCTGGCTTGCAAACCAAATACAAAGGAAGCAAAAAGAAAACGAAATCCATTTTTCTGCATAAATACTTTGACATTCTAGTTGGGTAATTGGGGATTCCACCTGCACAGGTACACCATTGTGTTCCTTCTCACTGGTTTCGGTAAGATAGCCATCTTTGAACCCACTCGGGCAACTTTCCCTCTGCGGTAACACGAGCAGCTCTGTTCATTACCTCTACCTCTGTTGCTCCCTTTCAGCTTTTCAGTAATTCTCTACTCTGCGGCTGTCCGGAGAGAGGGAGAGAGAGCGAGCATCTCATTCGATTTCTTCTGAGAGAGAGATAATGAGATGACCAGTTTCACATCAGGGGAATTCATCCACATGCCTGGATCATCTGAGTAATTGGCTGTGGAATCAAACCCAAAGCTATCAGCATCCATTAATGCTAACCTTTTCTTTACTCGGCCCCTTTCCTGTTCTGTGGCAGCACTTTCATTGATTTATGGTCATAGTCAATTGCTGAGATTTGACTGATGACAAATGATGCTGCAGTTTATGTTATGAAAATCAATGAGTCCATATGTTCTTCCCCGTGGTCAATGCTGCTGAAAACGATAACAAACCGTATCGGTCTCCAGTTAACTACAATCAAATTTAAGGACTGAAGACCACAATGGAGGGACCAGATTGTTTGTGCGACACTTTGATGATGTTGTGTATCCTCAGTCGATGAGTGTGTTTTGATGAGTGGTTTTAATTTCCTTTAATCTGATGCTATTTAGAGAGACTGAAACACAGTAACTGTCATTTGAGCAATACTTGTGACTGAGGTGGTCAGGTGGGGAGACAGAAACTCAATACTGCAGCTCCACTGCCTGGTCAACACTGCACAGGTTGGCTCCAGATGACATCACTGATGAATAACGGCGGGGTGCATATTGGCTTCTTTGTTTCAAATATCTCATCCATCTTTGTGTCAATAAAGGTAGACTAAAGACTATTTCATGCCGCGTTAACCTGTTTTAAGGTATGCCAGTGCTCTATATTTCATGTCGGTTCTGTCAGGATGATTTGGAATATCCTTGGGCACTTGCGCGCAAATGTGCACATCATGTTTAAAATTGGAGCATAGGAGTTCTTTCTGAAGACCCTATGAAGAGGCATATGATTTTACGCCTTCTTATTCCAAAATGTCTCTTGGGAAAGTAGGAAACTCAATAGCATGTCAGTCTGACAGAGCTTCTTAAACCCTTTCATGCTACAATGGATGATTCCTCCTTTTTCGCCCAGTTTTTTTCTTTTCCAGAGAGACAATGTGTGCGTATTAACTGTAATGAAGTCAAGATGAGTGTTAAATTGATTAGAAAATGAAAGGTAACAAGTCACTGGATTCATTTCCCCAGGAGCAAAATGATCCCATATTAACTAGTTCCATATTCTCATGAAAAATGGTTCTAATCCACAGCAGAAAAATGCTTACACTAATAAATATCAATTATATTTATATAGGGTAAAAAAAATCATACACTAGTTATATCTGGGTACAGTGTGGAAAATACATACAATTAGTTTAAATAAAGTCAAATTAATTCCCAAACCACAGATTGTTCAGTAATCTAGAGTAAAGTATTAACTATAATAAACAGCTACATTAACCTTTTGAGTCCAGAATCCCTGAGCTGTTGAGTAATTTGTCCCTCTGTCTCTCAGACCCTCATTTCATTGATTGCACACGCAAAGTTTCCTTTTGCATTCAGCTGCTCATCTCTCAAAGGCCTCTTCATTTGCACAGCTGTCACTTTTACGGATTTCATCAGTGGTGTGCAGCAAGACACTAATGGTCAAGTCCATTATTTCAACACACCGGTCGTGTTTTATGTCAATCTACTGCGCAACAAGTGAGGCAATTTAGATCAGTTTTCCAGGATTATGGCTGCAGAATCTCAAAACTTTCCAAACCACAGAAATAAAACTGCACGCATCAGTACATACACATCCGCCTTAAAGGGGTGGTCAAAGTGTGCAACAGCATTTAAAGAGTGTGCAGTGGAGGAGCGTGGGAAGTGCTTCGCACACATCTTCAATCACAACAGATCGATACAATCAGTTTCAGGTGGGTATCCAAGATTAATGTTCCCAATTTAGCATCCGAGCAAATGTCAGATACATTCAGAGCCAATCCTTCTAGTCCTGTGGAGTAAAAAACAGAAGGAGCCAAAGGTAACAGTGAAGTGTAGCTGCTCCATCTTTTCAGGTGATTAGACATTTCAATCTGGTCATAACTTGACTAATGCGTTTTAACAAAGGTTGAAATGTTCCTACAGAAATATTTGTATTATTGTTGAAGCGTCTGCTCTTCAGCTTTGGGATAGTTATAATTTGTTGAATCTAAATTTCTTGAGATCGTTGTGACAACCTGTTTGCCTGTAGTTGTTTTTGAACCAGTAACTCAGGCTCATGTTCCTTCCACTGACATAGGCAAACAAACATGTTTGAACAAAGCACATGCTTTGCACACAAATAACCACACAGTTTCACCTCCTGCAGAGGCCTTTACATTGGCACAGACACTGTTTAAGTAGTTATATTTAGATAAATATTTCATCTCTTCCATCTCCCACTACAGCTCATAGATATCCCACCTGTCACTCGTTTTGCAGCCACTTAAGTGCACGGTGTACATTACAGCGTGCACACGTCACATTGTCCGTGACCCCTCGTTACCTGGTTCCCAGTCATCAATCTTGTCATGGCTACAGATGTGCTCAGGGTCATTACAGGACATTGTCTTCCAAACATCTATCTGGCGTGCTGTGACCCACGATTGAACTAAAACCGCTTGAGGTTTTATGGAGCATTTGATTATAAATTTAATGAGGATACAGGAAATCTACTCCACATTTGTAATTTAAAAAATATATAAAGGAAAAACTGGTGTGTTTACAGATCAAACTGCATTAAATCCCAACTTAGCGTCTTTGAATATGCTTGTTGTGCTAATGCGGGAGGAGTTAAGCATTAACTGCTGTGCAAGTTGCAGTCGTTGCTGGTCGGACGGAGCCAGTGATCATGGCCTGTCCCGGATCCTGTTACACTGCTGGGGACACTCAAGCTGCTCTGTATTTAGCAGCAGCCCTCTCTGCTTTGAGCCCAGCCTTTAACAGAGCCCCTGGCCACTTCCTCTCGCCTCACAGTGAAGGTCTGAGGAAACAATTAGCTCTGGAAATGAAAACCAGAAGCTTTACTTAGCTGCTCTCCTACAAAAAAGGGCCACCTTTTTAAGAGAAGTGTCACTCTTAATGTGACCACAGCTTTGTTTCATCCCAGTGCGACCATTAAGAATCAGCACAGAGGTGCACATCTGTCACTCACCAGTTGAAATATATACGTTTCACAGTATGTGCAGCAGTAATATGATCCTCATCAATTGTTGGCCACATACGAGGGCTGCACACCGCGTTGAGAAATGAATCACCATGCCACAAAAGATGTCTCAAAACTGCCAAATATGTAATTACCTGTTCCATGCATGCACATACTGCACACATCAGTGTGTTGGCCTGATGCACCACCATTGGACTGTGACTAATTTTCTGAATAATCTAATGTGCTGCAATGGTGCAGTAATGATTGGAAAGTAATATTAAAAATATAACAAAATCTATAGCACAATTCTAGCATTTTTCATATCTCATGCTTGCTTGATATTGCCACGCACACACACACACACACACACACACACACACACACACACACACACACTCACACACACACACACACACAATAACAGCCACCGACAACTAGGCAGCCACAAGCTGAGGTAAGATAATGATCTTTGAATTATCAGACTAGATCCTGCGTGCACACTGCTGCGAGATCAGGCTGATACACTGTGGGAAGGCATTTCCACTATCGCAAATTAAAAACACTCCTCCGAATGTATATTGCAAGCCTGAGATACAGGAAAGTACGAGCATGATGTACGTCCAAGGCAGAAAACAACACAATATCTGCTCAGATTGGAAGAGGTGGAGGAAAAGCAGCACACTGTTTAATTCCCTAACCACCGACGGCAAGCAGCGCGATTACCTGCTGATTACATTTACCTCCTGCCAGAACAGTTGAAAGCAGTGAACAAGTGCAGGAAGCTAAATGATAATTTGAAGACACACACCTCACAGCACGTGAATGAAGCTTACCTTTGAATCAGTTACATTGATTTGCTGGTTAAATAGAAAGACTGTGGAACATTTGGGCCGGCAAGGGGTTATATATATACGAAATGTATTCAAAAGCTTGAGGACAGATTCACACCTCTGGGTCTGTCTCATTATTTAACCAATAACAAATTTATACTCATGTTACATAATGAAATCATTTGGCATTACATTAACACGTTCATTGTTTTCCTGTCAGGCGTCGATTATTATTAGTAACATTTCTGAATTATTCAGACATATTCTAAATTTTTCCATCACATAATTCCAATTGTTTGTCTGTCTCTGATGATTCACATTATGCTTAAACATAACTGCATCATTAAAAAAATGCTTTTAAAACATGCAAGCAATGAGGTGTTTGGAGGCCCAACAATTGTATCCTGAGCCATATTGAATTAAAATGAACCAAAAATCAATCAAAATGTGAAAAACGCAGCTCCCTGTAATGCTCCGCATCGATTCCTGTCCCTTTCCCCTGAAGAGTAAATGAAGAACGATCGTCTGCTTATGGTCCTTGTGGCAACCTGAAGTGGAAGACACTCCGAAAAACAACACCTGAAGTTTCACTGCTCAATTCCAGAGACACCTGTCTAACAAAAGGTTTCCTCTTATCAGCGATGATCCGGCCGGTGTGAATAATGACAGTGTTGACGTAGGCTGATTAACATCGCTGTGCAGGGAAGAGCAGAACAAAGGACGGTGCTTTTGTGTTTCTGTATGATTCTGTATGAGTCGAGAGCGTTTGTGCATCTGCTTTAGATTTGTGTCTCAGTACTTGTATTGTACAGAAGCCAGTGGGATGTTCTTTCTATAAGCTCTAAAGGAATTTGAAGCGTGTGTGTGTGTGTGTGCATGTGTATGTGTGTGTGTGTGAAAACTGAACTAGGTATGAAACCTGTGGGCATCACGGAAGATAGACGAGCTTGTTTGACCAGCGTGACGAGCCAGTCAGCAGCAACGTGCCCCAAATCTCAATGACGCCGAGACATAAATCCTGATGGCACCGAAAGACAATATGAAGTCACTTCAGCTGAAGCGCAGCTGAAAAGAGGTGAGCCAGGACAGCTTTAACCCAATTAAAGCCGGTCTGAGTGGGACGATATTTAGCTGAGCACTTTAAGCACTTCTGAAGCTTTTTACAGACGTGTCGCCAAGGGTCCAACAAGAATGTGGTGCTTTGCATGAATAAATTACATGTGAGTGAGAGCAGTGGAAGAGCGCCCGTGCGTGTGAAAGGAACTTATAGATTCCTGCAGCGGTGCAGCCTGACCAGTGAACTGTCACAACCTGGGATGAAGAGAGTTTCTCGACGTAGAATCACCACAATATCCTTAATATTCATCACGTCCCTGCTTCTTCTGCAGCCACTGCGTCTCACCAGTGTTCCCACTACCGTGGCCAGTGCACATCACCACTCCACAGTCTAATGGATTAACAATGCTTCCACCATCTTTGTGGTCGCACAGATCCCCCTGTTTCCTGGGCAGCACCACTCTACAGTATATTAGAAATGCAGGAGCGTTCTATACTGTTATGTCCTCATTTTAACACTACTCAGATGGAGCAATGCTGACTTTACACTTCTGCTGAGAGAGGAAAGCTGCCGCTCCAAGAAATTGAATAATTACTGTTATCCTGAATGAATAAAGAGGACAAGAGAACAAGAGTATGGGTTGTGGGTGTGAGGTCCATAATCATGTCAAGAATGGTTTACTGGTATTTTAATTAGCTGTTAAATTGGGAGTTTGGTTAATGTCGAATTTCCCATTTTGGGGGAAAGAAAAAAACTCTGACTGTATTATTATGATTAAAAATTTCAATTCCCCTCATGCATTCATCATTGTGAAATATGCACTCACCTTCACTCTCTCCCATTTGTCCCTTTCTGTCTGCAGCAAATATGCAGATGAATTGGGAGCAATGTCCATAAACACACACACAAATGTCCATCAGTCAAGTTCCTGAAGTGCCAGACAAAGTTCGCATCTACCTGAGTCTCAAGGGTAATTTTACAACGAATCAATTTTATGAGTCTTCCTCTTTGAGAAGATCCAGACGGTGTCTCATTCACGAATGTGCTCGTGGCTTTTATGTGTAAAAATAGAAACCATGCCCCCCCAAATGCTGCTCTTTTCAGTTGCTCATTGTAAACTCTCGGGAGACCACGTTTCTTCATTCAATATTTAATAAAGTGTGAAGAAAATAAAAAGAAAAACATGACTTACCTTTGGCGTTTTGGTGCACTTTCCATTTCTGGCATCTTTAATATATGCAATATCCAGCAGCTCTGTGTCCTAAAAACACAACAAAAGGAACAACTACATTAACTTCTAAATCAAACAGCGTGTGTGGCAAAGACAAATTTGAGGCAAGGACAACACGTAAGGCCGCCTTCCTGCCTCCCACCCTGCTACCTGCACCTGTGGCTGCAGGCCTTGTGTGTTTTGGTTGAAGATGCTTATATTTAAGGATGCATATTAGCATCAATACTGTGTGAGGTCGTTAACGCTAGCGTAGCTGCGTGTTAAAGGCTCATGGTGTTGAACACCTACAGTAAAGTCCCGTGTTGACTGATTAGCGTTTCAGTGCTGTTATGGGTACAAACAACATGCTGCCTATTGTGTTGCCTGACAAAGAAAAACATTGGTTAATCTTTATCTTCTAGGTGCAACATTCCACCACAGAGGCTGCGATGGCCTCCGAAGCCTCTCCAGCACTTACTGTAGGTTGCACAGATTTGAATTTCAGATTATTACCCTGGCATTTACCTTCCCTTGCTGAATGAGGAGACTGAGTTCCTCATGACTCCAGTCTGTACAGAATACAAATATGCACTTTCTCCTCATCTATACATTCACTCGTCAACAAAAGAAACCCTTATGTGCAAGGCTGTGCATCTCTGAAAGCCACTAATGTGATTAAAAGAAAAGCAGGCAAAACAGAATCCTGCACAGGAAAAGGGCTGCTGTGTGTGCCGTTATCAGTCTGGGATAACTCTAGGAGAGTGAGTTGGGACACGAGGTGGAAAATTAACAGAGTGAACTGTGTCCACTCGCTATTATCAGGGGACACAAGGTGCGATGGCGGCTTGACTCAAGATTGAGCCATTCTGTTAATATCTGAACATCTTGAGGCCATGAGTTTTGCGCAAAATGGCACCTGGCTTTTTATTGGTTAGCTTTATTCCCTCAAAGGCCGTTCCTAAATTTGTTCTGTTGCAACACGAGTGAATACAAACGATCGGTCGGCAAAGGTCTCCTTTGCCGCATGGCCGCTGTCTGTGGGCACATGTGAAGGATAAATTACAGCAATAATCCACTAGGACCAGCTCTTTTCCTGCACTGTACACACCACAGCATTAATCAGGCTGCCTGTGCCTGCACAGAGAAAAGCTGCAGGGTCAAAGGTTAATGCCCACGTCAGATCTGCAAATGCACCCCTTTGAAGTCCCTTTACAGAGTCTCAGCTCCACATGGGGGCCTGCTTGAACAGTGGGGCTGCAGGAAGCGGCTCGCCGATGGGGCCTCTTTATGTGCCCTTGAGTGCTGTTAAGTTAGCACAGCTCCGAGATGGTCCGACATCATAGGTTAAGTGTTAACCCACGAACCGCCTCATTAAAAGTAAAAGCAAGCTCAGTCATTATACACACATCATTACGGTGACATCCAAAGGCCCAGGTCAGTGTTTCATGCGTCGTTCATTATGCAGATGTAAATAAAAGCGGATGTGGCATTTTATTAATATTGATCAGCAGATATTAGCAGAGTAAGCTAATGAAAGTATCGCCTTTCCATCTTTTAGTCGGCCCATAATGCGTCTCATCTATTTCCTTCAGGAAATCATCTTTACATTTTAATGTATATACATTAGTCTTGCCTCCTTTCATTTCCTGTCTTTGTTATGATTAGTCTTTCTCTTTCTGTGTGCAACAACACATCAAACAGGCATCCAGGCTATTGAGCATCCCAGGCACGTGCAGGAAGGGACCAGCAGCAAAAAAACAAGCAAAAAAAACCCTGAAATAATGAAGATGTTTAACATGTGCTGGCCCCCGGCTTTGTTTTCTGTTTTCCCATCTGCTGCTTTTCATGCAATATCTGTCACTTACTGCCTACCATGTAAGTGCAGTAGCTATAACTTTATTGAGGTTCTTCTGAGCAAACTCTTGTCTCCCCCAACAGCCTGAGAGGCTCAAGCAACGCGAGGATGTGCCAGTGTGAAGAGGAAGTGACAGAATGTTAAGGAAACGTGAAATAGATGGTCGCGCTGGACAAAACAGTAAGTGCAAAAGGGGAGATTGAGAGCCACAGGTTAGCTTGCTCATTTACCAATTGTGCTCTTGACAGCCCCGGGGCATAAAATGGATGTGCGGTCCACAGGGCTCAGGGGGCCTCTGCTGAGCAACGGAGACAAGGAGACAGTGAGTGAGGGGAATACAAACAGAGTGGATGATGGGAAATTGGTCCCTGATTCCTGACACTAAATGCGCAATAGGGAAATAATTGTATTCATTTGAATAATTAAAAAGGCTTGTGCCAGGTGTACATCTGTTAATATCTGGCGAGCACCAGTAACGTGCAAGCTAGTCCCTTGTGTTTGATATATGAACAAAATGGCAAACGAGGCCCTTAATTAAGCTCATTACACAACAGTGAAGGGACTTGGATGCGGTTTCTCCATGCATTGACGACATCATTTGACGTGAGTCTGTGCAGCAATAATGGTAAAACAGAGAGCACTGAAGCTGTCAATCATCATTGGACAGCTATTTTAAATTCAATCAAGACTAAATTACATGACGGTTTTTATTCTGCTCTCCAAACTTAAAAAGGTCAGGGTTAAACCTTGAGGGTGCTGACAGGTTTAAGCTGGGCTGGTGTAACATGTCAGGGTGCTCCGTAACCAAGCTTCATGCGTCATTTGGACCAAAATAAGCTCCGTGTGCATCCCAAGACTCTTTGGGCTGTAATTAACATAGACTGCAATGATAGCATGTATTAAATGTAGGTTTATAAGGTTGTCAGATGGACAAAAAAGAGGTAGTTAAAAGGTTTCACTTGGACATGGATTCAGATGTGGGTTTGTATTTGCATGTCTCATACATAAGTGGAACAGAGCAGCATTAAGGTACATCAGGGGGGTTCTTGTCTATATAAGAGGCTCTCCAGTGGTGCTCAGCTAGCAACAAATATGTCCTGTCACAGGAAAAATTCTATGTAGAGAGCTCCGCTTGAGCTTGGCTGAGAGCCACTCGGCTGCACCATTCTTAGTTTCCTCTGGAGTGACTCTAACAGCCCTTCGGTCGTCCAACAGTCGAAGGGAAGACTAGAGATCATTTGTGTAGGCTACTAATTACATTCCTACATGTTTATAGCACACAAACGGCTACCTACCTACCAAGCTAGATAGATAACTAGCCAAACACACACCACTTTAAGATGCATTTATCTTACATTAGCTGGTTACTATTGTAAATTAGACATTACAATTTACTTTTCAGAATTACTTCTGCGTGACATTAAGAAAATGATTGTTTGACTATCAAAATATTTAGCTCAGTTCAGGTTTACGCGTGCCGTTGTGAGTCACCTCTCGTATTTTTCCGTGTTTACTGACCTTTTGCGGGTTGGTTTATACTTTGTGCAGCTGCTCTAAAAGCATCCTCTGCAATCGACCAGTCGTTCTGTACATTAAAAACAATCCAAAATAAGTGCGGCAATTGAGGCATTCCAGGTTCAGGCGATGTTATATGACAAAGACTAATGTAGGTAAACTAAAATGTCAACAGATAATCTTTCAAGAACCTATAATTTATGTTTCTAACACAGGACCATTGATGTGATTTGAATTTTTCCTGCATACATAAAAATCTCAAAACATCTCCCCAAGTGTGCAAATGTTATATATATATATAATTTTTTTAAAGTCACAAAAATGGGCAAAAGTCAAAGGGAAGAAGATGTGGAGAAACAGGGAGATGGAGAAAACACGAAAGCCAAGCGATGGAAGAGTGTGGCTGTTGCTGATAGAGGCTATCAGTGGCAGACACACTCCACAAAACAACCAGTGTTGCGATAAAAGTCCCAGGAAGCTTTGTTCCATACACAACCGTGCTCGCACACACACAAGGTAATAATCACAAACAGCCTATAGGATGAAAGGCACATGCTGGTCCATACAAAGCTCTGTCACACGGCTCGCTTTGGACACCCAGAGTGGCGACAAACTCTCATGCTGGCCACCAGATTCCTCTCAAGCAATCAAGGCAGCCACTCGTGGTGCAGCGCAGTAAGAGATACTGAGGGTGTGCGTGCTGCCTGCGACAGAAAGCAGAGCAGAGCGGGATGACAGAGAAAGCAGAGCAGCTTCCTTCATCTGTCCATCATCCTCTGTTGTTCTGGCTTGCTCTCGTCTTTGGGATGTTTTGTGGCTGGACTTTCTCACACCATCCCCCCCGTCCACTCGCCCTGGCCTCTCCCCTCTGTCTCGGCCTCCGCTCTTTTGGACGCCTGCCTCTCCGTTGCTTGGATTTTCTCCTGAACTGAGGTGCAACCCAATCCAGCCACCGGCCCTTTTAAAAAAACAAGATTCAGAGGATTCTTCCTGCTTTCATCTCTTGGCTAATGATATCTAAACCCACTCTTCTTGCTGCATGATGCAGATTTCTCTCATGTTGCAGCAAAAGCCCAATATAACCTACAAGAGCTGATTAAAAGTCACGTTTCAGCGTGCGCATGCTGTTTCGGGAACCCCCGACCCCCCCTTTGACTCTTATTTCTTCCATGGCCTCACTGAGAGACCTTTGCAACTGCTTTTGCTCTTTGAAGTCAGGATGAACCAGACAGCGATGATAGAGATTCATTTTCTTTCAGGCAAAATCATCGGTCTCTCCCTCCAGTGTCATCCCTTTCTTCCCCACCCCTCCCCTTTAAACACAGCTCCATCACCCCCCCTGACGAACTCCTGCTCATTTTTCTGTCGTCTTTTCCAGGGTTTTTTTCCCCGACGCAAACCAAGGTTGTCAGACACGATTTCATTGACCGGCAGGTCCTTGCTGCATCTGTCAGGGGCCGGAGGATTTCAACATTGCACGTATCACTCCCAAAGCAAAGCATTTTCAGCAAATATGCATCGCCTAAGCCATGAATATTATTGCCTTGCTGAATTTTTAAACAAGCCTGTGTCAACAACAAAACAAACCCATTTGTCTTAGAACATCCTCGTACAGCCACCAGATTTGATTTGTAGTCATATGAGAGCTCATTCAGAGCTCAGAACTGTTCACTCTGCTCGTGATGTTCAAATCAAGCAGAACACAGTGACACTCTGGAGTTAATCTGCGTAAAAAGTTTCGCAGATTATAGCTCGTCTGACTATAGCTCGTCTGCTACTGCACCCCCGAAAACTAATTCTCCTTTTCTTAAAGCGAACCAGCTGTTCCGACTCTTGAATAAGACTCTTAGAGATGTGCTCTAATTTAAGGTTTCTCTGAGACACTTTTCCTCCCTGCCCCTAAGAAATTGTAAGTACTTTCAATTTGATACCTTCTCCCCATCCTCTAAAATAAATTGACTTTTTGGGTGAAAGGAGGGCTGCTGACCCACATTTGCGACACGCTTAGTCGTTCGAGCGGAAATGGAAAGAGGAGAGGCAGTCAGGAATAAAGGGACATTTAGGAATAAACAACACAGGGATAGCTTGGAAATTCAGATGAGATACATGCAGATTCCTGAGAAGTGTCCACTTTATAGGTTGCTGAGAAACTATTCCCACATCAACAACAGCCGAGTAAAACAACATCAGGGTTTTAGCACCTAAATAACACATTTAATCTGATTAAAGTGCTTGATATTATCTCCCCTCGTGAGTCAAATGTGTGCAAGATGTTCAGGATTCCTGAGAGAGCGAGAGGTGCTAATCACAATCCCCATAGGTTGACTATCTAATGGTAAGAAACATTGTATTTACCATCCCATTGTTACTTTACCTGTGTCTATTTGAAGGAGAGAAGAATGCACCCATTCAAATACGCCCACTCGAACGATTATGGTCATTCATTCACTTGCAGGGTGCAAGAGAAATTGCTTAAGAGCCAAAATACTTGTAATTACCTTTTACGCAAATGAAGCTGCCAGTAGAAAGAATGAAGTGAACAGGGGCCTTGAATGGATACGAAAAATAGAGCTCATAGGCGAAAGAGGGGAAATGAAGAAGGATCACGCACACTTATGTACGTTAACAGGTTATTACTGTGTTTATCCAGCGCATTACGGGTATGCTACTGATTCATGATAAAATGAGGCATTCAAGTAAATAAAAACACTCCTGAACTAAACTGATGATGGCTAAGTGATCTAAAATGGACCAGACCATCACTAAGTGGTGTCCTTGTAAATGATGCTTTCACTAGCTTGGTTTATTAGCATCTCTTTGTAAGTGAACGTGAGCGTTTTGCCAGCGTTTCACAAAAATCCTTAAATCTGTTCATTGCGGTTTATCAACTGTACAATGTTTTAATGAAACAACTGATTTGTGATTATGCGTTTTTAAGACACTTCAGGATTTACTGGACCTATCGCCAGAGAGCTGAACTTTTAAGGCCGTTATTGGAATCAAATTTCTAAAACTGCAAAATTGATATGAGCATGACCTCATATCAATTAGAAACACCTGACTTATTAGCATTACTGTAAAGATACAATGATACTCACAGACATACTAATGCACAGAGCTAAGAGAACCATGTGACAGGACTGTTGTTGGTTTGAATCCTCAGACTCAGGTAGGGAACTAATGGTTCCCACCCTTTGAGTCTTGCTCTTAATTATCTACATTTCCCTGTATGCCTTTTAATGTATATGAAACAATAAAATGTAACTTAACTAAGTGGTAGCTAACAGTTGTATTGGCAATGATGCATTTATTATACATTAAAATGAAGAAACGGCGCATGTTTGGCAGCACCAGCATCACAACAAACACGTGCAGCACAGGGTTGTGCTCCCTCCAAGCTTTTGCTCCAAAGGCTGGTATGAAACAGGAAGGAAGCGCGTCTCTTAGTGAGCGCTCGTCTGCAGCACAGCTTCAAAGTCTTTTGGCTGAATGTCTTTATTTGAAAGGACTCCCTGAGGAAAGCAGCCACCTGGCTCAGTAAAGCAACGGCAGTCAAATCGCAGCAGCAGGAGGGTTTGAGGACTTTGCAGTATCAGGAATCAAGCTGCACTGGGTTGGATTGTCATAGCAACTGGGCTGGGTTTGAAGTTAAAATAAGGAGGAAGGAGAAGTCCGTCGCTTTGAACACAAGTTCCTTCATTTTCCTCCATAACTAACCATAACTGTAATGCAACACAAGGCGTCAGTGTTTACGTGTTTAATCTGGAAATGTTCAACCTGAATTGATTCAGCAGTGAATCAGTGTCCAAGAGCTGCGTCTCCACGTGATGCTACGCAAGTGCACCATGTTGTTTTGATGCTGTTTTTGACAGATGCGACTCCGCCGCAGAAGCCGCTCAGGTAGAAGAGGTAATTAGACAGCTGATTTACATCACGGTCACAGATCAGCTTCTTGCTGCCTCTGCTGTGACATGACATCAATTGTCAGAGGACCTACGGATGCACATGCAGCACAGAGAGTTGCCCTGACATAAACAATGAAATGACAATGTGATAAGAAACGTCTGAAGCAAATATGTCTTTTTTTTCATCTCTTTGTGCAGCGCTAATTGGAGTTTGCTATTAAAATTCTATTAACATCCATCAGAAGCATAATTAAGATGAATAACCTGCATGACCTCCTTTATTTAACTAAAATCACAAAGTGAAAAAAACACATGTGGTCATCTGTGTAAACATGCAGGGTATTTACATCTACAGATAAATACAATAAATGCACTTTGTTATCCTCAAATATACAGAGGGACAGTATGTGAACAGACGCATGTTTAGGCGCCTTGTAAAGTGAAACAATTGATTGCAATCATAAGCTCATTTTTGTTAACATTTATCAGCTATGGCAAAATTCATATATACTTTATAATAATACTATATTTGAGACAGAAGACACCTTTATTGATATATATATATATATATATATCAATAAAGGTGTCTTCTCTCTCTCTATATATATATATATACTGTGTATACTGTATATATATATATATATATATATATATATATATATATATATATATATATATATATATAATATATATATATATATATATATATATATATACACACACACACACATACATATATATGGCTGATATCGAGTAAACATACCAGTGGCTGGAAAAGGCCGGACTGAAAGACAGCACAGAGGCACTACTCATGGCTGCACAAGAACAGGCCCTGAGCACCAG
The DNA here is from genome assembly GCF_003711565.1 of Takifugu flavidus. Lineage (NCBI taxonomy): Eukaryota > Metazoa > Chordata > Actinopteri > Tetraodontiformes > Tetraodontidae > Takifugu > Takifugu flavidus. The sequence goes on from NC_079538.1 coordinate 10,523,006, forward strand.
AGCAATAGAGGCCAGGGTCTACCATACCAGACAGGACCCCAGGTGTAGACTGTGTGGAGATGCCTCTGAGACAGTCCAGCATATCACAGCAGGGTGCAAGATGTTGGAAGACAGGGCATACATGGAGCGGCATAACCAGGTGGCTGGCATAGTGTACAGGAACATCTGCACTGAGTATGGACTGGAGGTCCCAGGGACCAGGTGGGAGACACCCCCGAAAGTGCTGGAGAACAAGATCCTGTGGGACTTCCAGATCCAGACCGATAAGATGGTGGTGGCCAATCAGCCTGACATAGTGGTGGTGGATAAACACCAGGAGACAGTGGTGGTGATAGATGTAGCAATCCCAAGTGATAGCAACATCAGAAAGAAGGAACACGAGAACCTGGAGAAATACCAAGGGCTGAAAGAGGAGATACCAGGAAGATCCTGTGCGGAACCCTCAGACTCCCAGGCCTCTGGTAGAGGACCCGAGTCCAAAGGAAGGAGGCACACACACACATCCTTATATATACATATATATGTATATATGTGTATATGTACGAATTATGTACAAACACATGCGCACACACAGAACTGAAACAGAAGAGCATCTGTGTCGTGGGGAATTTAACTGAAGACACAGGAGGCATTTTATTGGTCACAGTGTTTAGTCATAGGGCAGCTTTGTCTTTTTCAAGTGTGCTCACTACCATCAGCCTGCGCTGGCTTCACTTTGTGGCATTACCAGACTGGCCAAGGGGGGTAAGACGTACCTAACGAAGCTGACGTTGACTGACTCAGCCAAGCAGAGATGCACAGTTGAACCGACAGCTCCGCTCTGTCTCAGCCGTGCAAATATCTGACTGACAGCTACAACAGCAGAGGCCAGGCTGCCGTGCATTTAAATCTATTCATATCATGACTGACATGTTGAAACTTCAGCAGAAGCTGCTCCCCCCCGCGGCCTATAAACTACAAAGCTTCACAGACAATTTATGGAATCGTTCTGAATGGCCAAGGCTCGTTTTTGCTTATTTACTGGCAGTGATCAAATTACTCCCAGTTGCCTCAGAGGATGTAAGGAACATCGGGTTTGTAATATACCGATATTTTAATTTAGTCCTCACACACAGCGAAGCATCAGTCAATTTAGTCTGGCGGTTGGGAAAGATTAGCCATTAATCTGATTATAATGACAATTATTAAAAATGGAATTTAATTAAGGAAAAAAGGGATGTGAAGTGGTTACCAATAGAGTTCTGCGTGTCTCCGCAAGTATTGTTTTTCCAGAAGCAGGCAGGTAATAATGGAAAGTGAATCGGCGTATATTGAGATGATCCGAGGGTGAAAACATCATAAAAATGGGGCAGTTGAGGCACATCTTTACTGCTACTGTCTACTGAGCAGAGACAAAGTCAATTTTCCGGCGTGCACCTCAGCGCTTTGCATCAAAATTTTATTTAGCTCCTTCTTTGACGCCAGGAGGACAACCTCACATTTTTGAAGTCGTAGAAATACTTTTCAAGCGGATCTCAAAGGAACGTGAAAAACAGCTGGAGGCAGGCAGCGTCATTTTCATCTGGGGTAAGTCCGTCCTGCTTCATTCACTCTCCGCTCATGTGACCATGTGCGACGCTCCCCGTCAGGTGGCGGGCTGAATATGGCGTGAGCGGTGGTGGATGAAAACACGCTAACATAATGGAGATGATTTTTGAATAATCGGTGCAGAAATGGGCCAGCAGAAATGTTATAAATACCTGGACCCAGGAGACAAAGAGAAGCCCAATCATCCTCTCTACTACGCAGTCATATTTTAAACAGCCGGTCACTGTCGCAGCTGAGTGCGCCCACCTGAGCCGTCAAATGTGCACAGGCCCTCGCATGTGTTGATTATTGCGTTTGTAGAACCAGCTACAGTTAACAGGCACAGCCCCCAAATCTTTTTTTTTTTTTAAACCTTTCTTGTATTATAAGATTGTCAAGAATGGCATAGATATTTATGAAACACACCCTTATCAAATTAAATGAAACATTCACGTTCCTCATTGAGAAGTATCACGCTGAGTATCGTGCCACTGTTATCAAGCGGGTACCTGCAGGCCACCACACGTCATCACCAGCAGCTAAGAGCTGTGTAATTGATTAGGTTTATCACTGGAGTCCAGGCTACCTGAACTGGCCAGTCAGAGCTGTATCCCCTCCCCATAAATCACCTCCGCAACCGTGGCGGACTCGAGCAAGGCACTAAGACTGAGCTGCGTTAGCACCAGCGGTGACTTTAATCTTCCTGAGAGCTTCCAGCAGACAAAAAAGAGGCTTTTTTCTGTATCTGTGGATCTATGCATTGTGCCTCCATTTGTTGGCGAGAGGAAATGAACACAACTGTGTCCTTCCTCCTTCTCAGCGCTAAATGCTCGAGCGCGCGTCTGTCTGCCTGAAAACTGGCTCAGTGCAGCAGGTCAATCAGAGAACAAGGAGGGAAAACAGGCAACTCGTGTGCAAACAAAGCCCTCTGAAGTCACAGATGAACTGCTAATCCAATCGGGTTTTAACACTTTTCTTTTCCTGATCGACTCCCAGCTTGGAGAAAGAACGAATCACTCCGTGGCACCAACGCCGGCCACAGTTGCTCTGGATTACAGTTGTATCCTGCTACACAGGCAGATTTATATTTTTTTGTGTCTGGGCTGTCTGAGCCAGGATGCTGTTCATGTCGCCAATAAAAACTAGAAGATAGGGCGGGCTGTCCTTATTTTCTGTTTCACTGAAGAGCACATTTGCTCCTCTAAAGCAGCGTTGAAGGAGGGGCTGACTTAAGTACCAACAGTAGCGGCCAATAAAGCCTCAATAGAGCGACATCTAAGGTCAATATCAATAACACAGCCGTGACCTTTTACTTAAGCTTCACATCCATTTTGTGTTGACTACAAAGCCGATGGTGGATGCTGGAACAGTTGGGGTGCCTTATGTAATCGATTTCATCTTGTGAAAGGATTCGATTAAAAAAGGGGGAAAGAAAAGCTGGATTTACAGATGAAAAGGTGCCAAAGCTCTTAATTTGTATAACAACGTGTTTTGTATCGCCATAAAAAGGGGCCAAAGCTGATTTCTTTCCCCCTTTAATCTTTTTTCACTTGACAACAGAAACACATTCAATATTTTGAGGTCCTCACTGGAACACACACCCACACACGTATACACACACATACAAACAATGTCAATTGACCATGATTTGGTTTTGTTGGCTGCCACTTTAAGAAGAAAAATCTGCGCCTTGAAGAAAACAGACCTGCGACCATAACCATCAGTTAGGGGAAACAGAAGACGTTGCACAAGTGAGGATTCTTGTAAGTGTATTTCTAGCGATTCAAGTGACCGACTTTAGCCTCCAAATTGGATGCAGCCCAACAGCTGGCGAGATAGATTTGTTCTAAAACCCAATTTGAAGAAAGAAAAATAAACGTGGTATGTTTTTCTTCTAACCTCAAACATGAAGCAGCAGTCGGGTTTTCTGGACGCGCCACCAGATTTTGTCAAAGATCGCAAATCAGTTATATTTAATTGATATTAAAGCTTAAAAGGCCGTTGGTTTAGGGGCTGAGCAATGCAAAGACTAATCTCTGTGCAGGGTGAAACAACATATGTTCATTTAAATAATGTAAAATAATAAATCGCACACATGCAGGATTTATTGATCAAAGATGGCCTTAGAAATGATGACTTTCAACACTTAAAGCCATCAAAGCAGAGCTCCGGGGTCCAGAAAGACTCATAATGTAAATTAATTACATGTCCATTTCTCAATATCTTCATCTTCTGTCTGACTGTTTGACTCCATCTCTGCTTCTCATAATACTGGCACAGATGAGACGGAGCCTCCGTGTGGCACATCATAACTTGGCAGAGGTCACAATTCACTCTCAGCAGATTGGCTGCAGATTTATACCTCATCTCTCACCACGATATGGCAGAGGAAGAGGAGCGGCGGCAACAGTAATCACACAAAATTGCTGAGCTGGGAGAACAGATGTGCGAATCCGGCTACGACGGTGCAGAGAATAGGCCGCACGTCTGCATCTGAGAAAGTGTGCATTTGGATTAACGCAGAACAGCCGTCCTCCTTCCCCGGATCGGTTCGGTCCAAGGCCCGACGCTCGCCAGCTGCCAACACTGCGAGGCTGGTTTTGGCCAGGGACGGACTGACTGTCACCTCTGAACATCATTCAGAGCCATATGCTGATTGTCCACCGGCCGGCCGGAATTTGGCACGCTAGAGAAACATAAATCTCCCAAGAGAAGCATTCATCCTTCAGTCCTGCTCAGGAGAACACACACACACATGCACACACACACACACAGAAACAATGATATCAGTTTCAGCTGGTCACATTCTCCAGAATAGGAGCGGGGGCTGAAGTGACATTTCAAAGGTGTGTGCTGTCGCATGGCAACTAAACCATAAACGCCGTTAATTTGCCTGAGTCAGTCCACCTCTACAGTGTTGAATTATATCTCCGCCCACTGAAAACAAGCTCGACCAACTGAGGGACAAATTATTTTTAACCTGCAAATGAAGCACCTGTTCCTGCTCGGACATTATAGGAATGTTTGTGTGTGTGTGTGTGTATGTCTGTCTACATATGTGTGCAATGCATGGGCATGTAAATGTGCTTTAGGTAAGCCGGAGATACACACTTGAATGTCTGGCTGTAAATACCTCAGCTTGATCTGTGGTTACCATGGCACTGCCACAGCAAAGGCTGGAAATAGTGACTAATTTGATCCCATTAATGGTTTATGTCAAGATGTTCTAAAGGCACATGCTGGCCGAGAATCCTTTACTTGTTTGGTTTTTCTGAACCAAATCAGTTGCTGGAAGGTTAACAGTTCCGCTCACGGAAGACAAGCTGTCGGGCCGCAAGTGATATTTTTAAATAATTAAATAGTGTATTTATAAATTCACCAATGCTTTCTACACAAACCAAACATCCGACTCCAACGAGGAAGCGAACCAGTGTGTTTTACTTCCTTGTTCACGTCCAATTTTAATCAAATACAGGGAAAATGCTAATCTGTGTGCTTCAGAAACGTGAGATCTCTGATTTAATAACCAACTAAACGTGACCATACTGCTTCACAGAGAGGACAAAGGCTTTTTTTAGACACACTTGTGTTATTGCAGGAAATTTGACCATGTGCTAATCATTTACATCAACTGTTTTGTTTGAAATGATGTCACAAATGTGACAGATTCGCCATCATTATCATTTTTGCGTGTGTATATTCGAGGTCCAAGAGAGGATGCAGGCACCTAAAGAGACAGCCAAGTCCTCAGAGCAAACGCATACAAACATTTGAGACTTATGGCAGTTTACAAAATACAGCAGTGTGCAAAAATAGTAGCATCAATCACACCCAATCATCTGCATCTGTATCTGTTCACACATGAAAAGGTAAGCATTTGATCTAAGCATAATATTACCATAACCTTAACAGGAATAGCACTGTTTAGTCCAGGGAGGGTAACAGTGAATCACAATAACAAACTTTTATCCTGACTAATCAAGTATTAATGAATGTCTAATTGACCTTCTGCCAACTTTTCCACCATAGAAAACTTTATTTTTTAAATTGAAGCTGTATTATTGGTGCAACAGGCAGATCTGTGAATGTTGTGCTTCTGTCAGAGTTAAAAGAGGTCAAAAATCCTGGGATAGTCCAGGATGGAAGAGTTTGATCCAATGGAGAACCTCTACTATTAAAAATATGACAAATGCTTTGATTATCACAACTAAAGCTCAGACTTTTAGAACTTAATTTAAATTCCATCTACATGAAAGCTATTTCAGTCATACTGTTCATCATCAGATCATTTTATTTGCAGCCATATGACACTAGCAACCTAAACATTCTGAATGCTCTAAACTCGACTCCTGATGTGGTGGTCAGGTGGCAATCATGTGACTGGACAGGAAATGATGGTATCACCTGTACAGCACAATGAAGAAACCAATATAAAACGAAAGAGCAATTTTCATAAGGCGTAAAATGCTTTCATTTTTGCTTATTTTTATATAAGGACTACATTTACCACTAAGGTCCAATATAACATAGCACATATGTTAAGACAACAATTTGATTTAAAATCCATTTTCCTAAAAGGCAAATAGGTTGGGTTAGACACTCAAACAGATCCTAGTTCCAAAATTCCAGAACAGTTGTAGACGGTATAGTTATTTTTATCTGTGTGGGTCTTAAAAGAGAGTCCACATTTGCAACCTGAGCAGCAACAATTTGTGTGTGAAAGTGAGAACTGCCGGTCCAGTTCTGCCCTGCTTCTAGAGAATCTGAGGAATGCTTTTACTCTGCAGGTCATCGGTTCGACTGGACACGACATCCCGTTCTGTTTGAATCAGTCTGGGGAACAGATGTGCAGGAGACAAGCACACCCAAAAACCCTCAACCTTTAAAGCCGTATGATACAGGAAACAGTCGTACAGGATGGTGCCACACTCGGGGTTTGTTATCACACATGTATATATGTAATTTTCTGTTTATATCACTCATCAAAGGAAGCAATCTGACTCCCGGGTGGTTTTTAACAAACATTAACATGGGCCCGATGGAGAACTTCTCACAGTGAGGTAATCCGTAGCAGGTCATCTTATCAGATCCATTCTCTGTTGTGTAAGCGAGCCCATAAAATTTAAGGTGTGTGCACGTGTAGCGAGGTGTGTGTGCAGAGGTAAAGCCTCGGTCAGCACTCCTGTCTATTGCTGCTGTGAAATACTCTCATCTCAGCTAACATAAAATCAATGGGGGCTATTAATTAGTCTACCTCTGGCTGCCTTTGCTGATACAGTTATACATACGAACAGAGCAGGAATGCAGTACAACGGGCGAACTGTTGAGGGACGGAGCAGAAAGGCAGCTTCATGCTGAAGCTGCGAGAGCAAACAGGCGGACCTGGAACAATCCTGGACACCCACGTCTGCTGTGAGGTGCTCCACAAGGTTATAGAGACGTTCCCGACCTTGATCCTATGACACTCTGTGCCAAAACCAGGGAGGAGGACAAAACACAATGCGCTATGGAATATTCTCACGAGTGTCAGGTGAGGCAGCGCAGGTGCAGCAGTTCAGATTTCTATCACCTTTTCCCAGCAGCATTGATGCACTGGCTGAAATCACAATACAGTGTGCTACTGAGCATAAGGATGAAATGTGGGTGCGTGAAAACGAATTGGCTGTTCTTAAATTGGGAAGAATTGACGCAAGTTAAGCTGGGAGAATTTTAAGTTAAACACAATGAGAGTTAAAATTAGACTTAAAATCATTGGCAAGGAGAAGAGCTGAGGAGCAGCAACGGCAGCAAAAGTCCAACTAAAATGTCAGGTGAAATCACCCTGTAAGCACATCTCAGGGTACTGGGACTAAAGTCTCTGCCCCCCCCTCTGCTTCCGTTGGCCAATCAAATGTACGCAGTGGACAGAGTCCAAGAGGAACGCCTCGTCCCTCATAGCGTCATGTAAACACTTCAAACATGTGCATTAAGGCCCAAGTGGGAAAAAAGCAGAAGCAATATGGACACTTCAAAACGTGTGGGATCAGAACAGCTTTATGTGCAGTGTTCTCACCTTGTTTTGGTCGGTCCAGTACAAGAAGTAACCTTTAGGGTCCACTGTTAAGGTCACTGGGGTCACTGTGGTGGAATCCTGGATGAAAAGAAACGAAAGACATCTGAAATCAATATAAATGTCTGCTATGCACAGACGCTATGCGCTGCTGCCTGCGAGGGTGCGTGCACGGCTGAGCACGAGCGTGGGCCGCCTAGCGACACAAGGGGCAAACTAATGAAACGATCCCTCGGTGTCTACGCTTCCTGTAATACTGCATGTAAACCACAATCTGAAATGACATTTAAAGTACTGTTTATGTCATCAACGGGCTGCTTACAATCCTTTCCTTTTAGGGTGCTTTCCCCCACCATGAACTGGCATTGCCAGGAATGACCACAGAGCCGTGCGCGTGCGTGTGTGTGTGCGTGTGTGACTCTGTGTTTGTGCCTCTGAGGCCACGGCAATCAGGGACTGCAGGTTGTTTCACAGCTGATGTTTCCATTTTCCCCCTCTTGTAACAGACAAATGCTTTCCCACAGTCCCCACTTACAAACGGCTGTAAGCCACACACACGCACACACACATGCACGCATACACAGTTTGACCCTGAGGCGTACATGGCATTGCCAGATATTATTGGATGCTTCTATAAAAAGACAGAGCCTTTGCTTTGTGTCCACAGCGGTTGTGGTTTGGCTGAACAGTAGCATATTGTCGTCCTCCATCAGCCGGGCCTGTGAGATCAGAGGGATGGGAGCTGCATTTGCTGCACAGAACATTTTCATGAGGCTTCTAATGATGTTGCTATCAAAGCTCCGGGAGAGGACGCCACACGCTAGCCATGTCTTCCACGCTCTTCATTTCTTGGAGCAACCCTATATGCGCTAAATATGACGCGCTTAAAGGATGGAATGAAAGCATCCGAGCTGGGAGCTAGTGGACAGCAGGGGAGTGGGTATGTGCAGACAGCTATCGCTGCTCTCAATTAATTTGATATAGTCCAAATAGGACAATCATAAAGACCAATAACGGAGCCCCCTCCTTTATCGACACATGAAGGAACTGGAAAAAAAACCCCACAGAACGGTGGGAAAAAAATGTATGAGAGCAGTAATGAGAAAGACCGGGGTGTTTGCAATGGTGACGTTCGCTATGGCAACCCAGCATTGCTATGAAATCTATTAGAGACCCAAGAGGAATCGTTTAGGTTCTATTCACATGCTTGCACAATCTCTGCAGGCTTGATTGAATGACAAAAGATGCAGCTCACACCAATGATCTCACACGCACGCATGCACGTACGCACACACTTACATCGTGAGGGCACAATAATAGCTTCGTGTTTGCAATTCCTCAATCACAACATCTACCCTACTTAATTTCTTCCGTCTTTTTTTTCATATTGCTATGTGTCCCACCTTCTATGCATATATTCTTAAAAAAAAACAAAAAACAACCTACAAACACACCGGCTATGCTACATACATTAACGGGCCATCTCTTCTTTAACAAATAAGCCAAGCCTCAGAAATCTTAGCGCGAGGGGGTGGTGAGAGATGTGGTGTCAGAGCAAAAGACAGAAGACGGCTCAGGCGTTGTGGGAATATGGCTAATGGCGTGAGAGCAGTCATTTTTTTTGCAACTATCTCTTGTCAAACCTCTCCGGGGCCACTGCAAAAAACACATTAAGCCATTACAGACTCTTAGCATGGATTTCCTTCATGGGTCTGCCATTTACAAAAACCATCAGCACTTATAACACGGTGGTGTGGAGTCCACTGAAATTTGCTCCGGGCTGTGGTTATTGTGATCTTGAAGAATTATCATTAATGAAATACATTAAGAGGCAATAAAATGGGGACTGGCATGGTCAGTTACAAAACTGAACTGAAGTGGACAGAGTGGACGAGTTTATGCTACAGGCGAACACCTGAGGGAAGTAAGGGGAGATCTGAGCACATTTCTAGTCTTTATGCTAATGACTGATTTTTAATGGATTTCTGTGATAATATCTTACTGCACACACAGCAGACACGAGCATAAGCCTCCGAGCGTCTGTGATGCACAGAGCCAACATCCTATCTCTCCTTCTTTCTTACTGCCAGTCACTGTCACCAAACTTCAAGATGGAGCTGCCAGTTTCTTAGAGGCTTTGGGTACCTGCCCATCATGCAGCCAACATTAAAGGCAAATTATGACACTCGTGGACGAATGTCCTTTATTCAATGGACTGAAAACACAATGCAGGGCAAATTTCCAACCACAGCGAGCTAATTTTACAGCCTCTGCAGCGGCAAATGACAGCAAAGGTGGTTGACTGTGTGACTGAATGAGCAAGATTGTCCTTTCAAGGATTCCACAAGCATCTGGAGAGCTTTTCAGATCACTTATCTGGCCTTCACAATAGCAGCCACAGCCTTAAGTGTGCGCCGAACGTCTGCGGCGCTTCTCTCCGTGGCTTCATACGGGGTGTGCTGCTCCAGCCTCATCGCACTGGCAACCGTCTGACATCCTCACAGTCTGACAAACGTACATTGTAAACAACACTCAGACTTTTATGCCCAGTCTGAAATGTTCATCTGAGCCAAATGTGTCAGTATCAGCGCCACAAATTAAAACTTATTTATGCATCTCAACATTCCCAGCCGTGCAAAGAGGGAAAAGAATTAATTTAATCCTTTTAACTGATCTTTTATAAAAGCTCCTTTTCTCTCAGCTTCCCCATTTCTCTGTCATTCTTTCCATGAATTCAACCAGGAAAGAGGAAGCGCCAGTGCATGGGAAATAAAACAGAGAAAGCGTCTGTGGGCATGTCTGCATTCACGGGTGTGTGTTTTGACAGGAAGGACCTGGTGGCCACTCGCTCCTGCAGATATGCACACTCGGCCAAAGTGCAGCGCACAACAAGGTGAGTGTTATGGGAAAATACACACCTCGTGCACACCCTTCTCGCAACACACCGGCCAGAGAGCCGAAGGGTCGAGAAGACAGTCGCAACCGCTGGCAAATTCAAGCACAAGAATGACAGTTGACAGTTTTCCTAATTTAATTCACACCCTGAACACTCGAATATGAAAGATGAATATGATCAGACCTGTTAGCACGGATATGTCGCGATCATCTCATTAAATTATAGCTCAAAACATCACTTATGGTACCACAGGAGCCTATGAAAACATTTGGCTTGACATCAGGAGAGATTAAATCCCAGTTTAGTCAATTCTTTCCAACATAGGTGTAAAGTTTTCAGTAGATAAGAACCATATCTATATTCAAAAGAGATTTCAGCGAGGGGGATTCCTGCAGTTGTCAGGTGTGCAACAAATGTCAAAGTCCCTTTTGAAAGCTCATTTGCGCTGTGCTCAGGATTACAAGAAGGAAGCGTTGCTGTGTTGTTATGGGGGAGGCTCGGTGCAGCTTGTTTGAAGGCTGCTATTACTGGGCAGTGGCGCGCAATCAATTTTAATCAAGGTCATTTCACTTTGGACTGATAAAAGAGAGGCGAGATCGGGGTTCAAACGGTGCCGCGTTGTGACAGCGTGGCCATCAGGGCGCTGTGGCTGAAACCCAGCGTTTGCGCTTGTCTTCTGATTCACAATGTTTAATTTGATGTAATGTACACGCCTTCGCACGCCGGAGACTGGCCGGGCGTGCACGGACGCACACGCTGGAGATGCGGGAATGTAAACACAGCACGCCAGTCTCTTATGGCTGCTGGGTCCCTTTATACAATTAAGCGGTGCCCCAGACCGCCTGTCACGGTGCGGGCTCCGCTGATTAATCTATAGGCTACTGTTGCACGAGCACAAAGATTGTGTAATACACCTTGTGGCATAGTGGTAACTGGTGACACCTCGCAAATGGGGAAACAAGAACATCAGTTTTACTTACATCATCCCATTTCATAAATTTGTTCCCCCTTCTCAGGCTCTCCGGAACGGACACCGGCTTGAGCTGCAGCGCATGAACTCCAGGCTGTGCCCCTGCCATGGACTCCACTCTTCTCGACGCACGGCGGGACTGGGAATGAGTCACTTCCCTCTCTTCTGTTCCCAAGTATCCTCCGCTCCGGTTGTATTTTGCTCTAAAGCAGGCTGACGGAAGCCCACTACTGCTGCCAGAATGTCATACCCGCAGTGACGGCAGCAGTGGCGCGTCTCGGCTTTGGAGAGCGGTGGAGGCAGACGCAAGCGCAGCGGACCGGAGGCACCAGACTGCTGACTGACTGACTGAGCGACATGCAGCCGCGGCGAAGACGACAGGAGAAAGAGAGAAAGAAAGGGACTGACAGAGGGGTAGTCTAGTTTCAAAGAGTAGAATTCTCGGGACACAAGGGACGGGATCGATACTTGAAGCGGTGTAGCGCCGCCGTGTGATGGACGTGGACCCTGCTGGAAGGAGCGAGGTCGCGCAACTTTCACGTCTTGGAAATTGTTCTCAATGCATTTTGCTACTTTGCAGCGACATTTTGGGCCAAGCTGCAATGTGGCAATTTTATTCAGTTAGATCTGATAATTCAGGTCATTTTTGCCAAGTTTCCCCATCAAATTAGCGTTTTTAAGGAGGGCACCAAATTTAGGAGCTCTGTGACCAAAGGAATTCCGTTTATAATATCCAGCAATTCATTTTAAACAGGCTCAAAGCTGGATTTATATATATAAATGAAAAACATAAACATGCCCATTGGACTTTCCCCATGTGAAGGAGGATGCACATATTACATGACAAGCTTTGATGCCTAATCTAATGTAACAAGTGACTTATGGTCGTAGGTTTTTAAAATAAAGCAAATGGTTTAAATATTGTGCTTGAGAGCAACAAGGAACAAGTCTTTAGTGTTTCTAAAATAAAGATAAATGTATGGTAACCCACAACAGAATGTAACATTTTTCATTTAAATGACTGTTGAGATGAGAACAGATCCATCAGTCCAATTAAAGAATTCAAAGATATGGCACGCTTAAAGGTCCAACATTTCAGTGAGTCAGTACTTTGTCACCCCCTCTGGGATGTTTTTTTCAGACTAACTTAACGCTCCTTTCTCAATAAAAGACAGAACCCTTTGGGCCTGAACCACCCACACCCTTTATTTCCTGCCTTTTCCAAAAAAAGACAGCACGGCTTCTCCCAGCAAGTTCCCCTGTTGTGTCTCTGCGGTCCGTCGCTGGGCACCGCTGAGGTCCAGACATGTCAAAGCAGTCTTCCTGGCACTCTTCATGCAGTCGTAACACTAGTCTGACTGTGTCATTACTGACTGATCCACAATGGCGGGCCCTGACTGGTGTCATTGCTGGGCGACGGCCCGGGGAAATAGGCAAGAGCAGGAGAGGGTGAGAATAAAAGGCAACAGTAACCGACTCAGTTTGGATTTATTGGGGTAGTTTTATTTTGGTTAGACAAGATTCCATAGTAAAAGCATTTGACTCTCAATGTACAAAATTTTCATTTTTAAAATGATCCTGGTTGGACAAGTTGATTTCCATCATCCTTCATCTTATCAGCCCTGAGCTGAATCATCTGTTAAATCTGCTACAGCGCTCTCAAATGAAAGCCCTTATGTAAAGGAATATAATTGGAACGTCACTGAATGAAAGAGTTTCCCTACAGCGCTTTCGCTGAGCTTTTAACATGAGCTCATCCGAGCTGACAGTGCACGTTAGCGCTGCGTCTTCCAATTTACTGAAAGAAACAAGTGTGTCATAGTGATCGGTGATGCATGAGGTAGATTTGAAGCTTGAGCTTTATATGTATTTAATAGCGTCTGTCGGGAGCCATGACGCGTCGCACGCTGTGTTTTACAGTGATAGATGGAGCTCACATTTTAGAGCCAATACCAGCAAGATGCTTCAGCCTAAGCATGGACAGTGGGGTTCCCCACCTGATTAGCCTACCCACCTTCTTTGGCACTTAGCATTAACACTTTGATTAGGTGTGCACCAACTAACTTCACAAGTTTAATTAATTGAATGTTTTATATCAGGAGATCCATTTACAGGATGAATGACCCTTATGTATATTTAATCTGAGGCTAGAGTACACCCCAAGTACGGTCTGATAGGCTGTATCGTATACCAACCCTCTTCTACTGCTCTTCCCTTAACAGAGATGCAAGGTGGGCCGAGCCTGTCCCAGCTTCCTTTGGTACATTTAGGACAAACACTCACATTCACCTTAGGTCATGTTAGAAAGAGCACTTCCTGTCCCCTAAATGTATGGTTTTGGACTGTGGAAGGAAGCTGGAATATCCAGAGAGACCACATGCAGACATGGGGAGAACATGTTAACTCCAAAAACACCTGGGACCAGCAGGATTAGAACCTGTTCTGAAGCGGCAGCGCGAACCCCTGCGCCACTGTGCTGCCCAAGTAAGTAAACAGCCACACTTCCTGTTTTACACATGCAGTGCCACGAAATGTCAAAGATGCATGCGCTGCCAACTTGTGTCTTAGCCATGTGACTGTATTGGCATCCAGATTTGGCATTCAGGCGTCTGGAAGCCCCACAAACCCTGTGTGAACAACGGGCATCTCGCCAATTGCTTTTATAGCAGTTTGTACCGAGTTTGTGTTAGATTCTTTTCCTCAGTGATCTTTGACGTGGCAAAAACCATCGCTCAACTGGTCAAAACAGCAGAATTGAGCTAAAGGAGAAACAAACCCCCACACACATGCAAACATTACCTTTCATGCTGTTGCTACATTCATCAGATATCAGTTGGAAGAAGAGGTGTTCCCAAATTTAGTCAATCTATCCTAAACGAGTTCAACTTATATTTCCCCACAGAAACTGTACTGATGTGTTCAAGATTCCATAGACAGCTTGATAGATAACAAAAGTGTCTTCCAGCAAACCGCTGTAAAATGCGCATCATGAGTAGGTTTTTGACAGGTTGCTTTTCAGAGAGAAAATAGTTATTTTCACGATCAAGGGTGAATCAGTGTTCGACTGTCTCTCTGCTGGTGAAGGACTTTTCTGCATTCAAGGCAAGACATAGAGTAGCTTTCAAGATCGGAAGGTCAACGCCGCCGTCATTTACAGGCTGAATTTTTTAAACCACACTTTTATGACCCTGATATCGACCTGCAACCAGGCGGAAAGGTGGCCTGCTTAATAAATTGCGACATGGTTAATTAAAAACAGCCAGTTTTTCTGAAAGAACACGTTGCATATTATTGGTGCTGAGGCTCTCATCGTTGATAAAGTCGGCTGTCACACAAGCTCCTCCTTTCATGCTGCAATACAGGTTATGGTGAAGTATTCCATAATTAATAGGAACATAATTATTTCATGAGCAGTTTAGGTTAATTTCTTACTGAGGCCAAATAAGTTTTAATTTATTGTAAAATGTAAATCATTTTCCTGAAAGAATCATTGTTTCTGAACTAATTAACTGACCTTTCAGATATGATAACGGCATCTAGAGTCTATTAATTTAAAAACAATAATATGTTATTGCCTGCATTGGCCGTCCACGAGTCTCATCCTACAAACTTAAAGACTGTCCATTAGCGGCACCTAGTGGTTATCTACTGTTTGTGCACTTTGTAAAATCGAGCGCTTAACGCTTCTTGGTAGAAACTTCAAAATTAACAAGATTTATTCATTGACTGATGGAGAGTAAAGTAATTTTTTTTTTAAAAACAACAATCATTGTTTTCTTAAGTTGCCAAGAAAGCTAATTTGAATGTAACTTTCTGCGTATCACAAATAAAAATCAAACATTTTGGTCTAAAACTCAAATATTTATCAAGTCATTGGGCAATTTTCAGAAGGAAAAAACAGCTAAGTTGAACAGATCATATTTACATTTTACAGGTCACAATTATATTTAATGGTCAGTCCAGACATCCATATACTTTATGCCTGCCTCAGAAATGACATCAACCACAGCCTCACAGTATCTGTATCTGCCCGTGTGGTAAAATGACTAATGTTTAAAATAATCTAAGCTGTCAGCCCAAAATTCTGTAATTACAGGATAGACAACATTCACACTTCAGTGGCTATAAATTAACTATAACTAAAACGATTTTATGGGCTAAAAAGCAGTAACTTCCTGTTTCTCTGGTGTGGTTTGGGACCAATTTAAAAGTTGCCTTTGACGATTAATTGGGCTGTGTATTCCTAAAGCATCTGGTGCTTGAAAAAAACAACAACTCTTTTTTACACATGGTAAGCAGCTGTTCATCAACAAATAGAGAGAGAGTGATTAAATCCAGTTAGCATCCACCTGTGCACTCCCCCCAAAAATCTGTGCTATTTATGTTACCATGGTCTGTTGACTTCTGTAATATTGAGCCATCAAGCTTGAAATTCCAAATGGCTTCGGTTCAAAGAGTTCCTCCACCACTCATACTTACAAAGTACTCAGTAAGTACTGGCAGGCCTAACTACTACTTAGTGAATACGAGCTCTTCAAAGACACCAGGGATGTGGGTTTTGCCTATAAAAAGACCAAAGCCTTACTGGGACTTGCGGGACTCTAATGGGACAGTGCACCACATGCACCAACAGGGAGTGCTGTGGCATAACATTGTACGTCCCTGGTGACTCTCCTCTGCTTGTGATTAGCAATAATCCTTCTCTCAAGGTTCAGGAACTTCATTGTCCATTCAATCCAAATTCCTGGTTACTAACATAACAGGGAACATGTGCAGTGAAAAACGATATGTTAAAAACTTAACAGCTTGCAGAGGGGCCCGTGGTTCAGGTCAAATTATGAGTTTAAAGGAAAGTGCTGGAGCTTTTTTCGTTCCCCCGGCTCAACTGTACTGGCACAAAATGTTATGTTTGTCTTTTTAAAATATTATTCACACCTGGAGAGCTGCATCGACCTTGTGGGGGAGACGGAGTCAGCTTTAATATGCTTCATTCTTGCCCCGTTTCTGCTCGTAACCAAACACCTCTACTATTTCTTTTGTCTTATCTGAGATTGAAGAGGAGAAAAAAAAAACTGGCAGGTGTCCTTCCCCTTGGGGAAACAAAGATCAGACATGAGGAAAGAAGAGAGTGGGAATTGAAATAAAAGGAAGAACCCACGCATGCATGCAGGGATACGTCCAACCAAGGGAGCACAGACGCGTACATGTAAAAGGCTACAGCTTGACACATATGTCTGAGAGTGTGTTGCAAGATCACACAGGCAGCGCTGTTACAGGCAGTGTAAACATGTCTGAAGGTGTGTTTTAAATACTCATTACAGAGGACTGGGTTAGCTCTGGGAGAGACTCGGAGAGAAAACAAACAAACCCCACAGGGTGTTTGAGAGGGGTGGTAAAGGGAGCGAGGGTGGGGGGTGGGGGTGGGGGGTTCTCCCGGTGTAATTCAAGTTCAATAACTGACCTTTCACCTCAGCCTAACTCAGGTTTCACAGTTCTGTTGAGACAGATTACATGTGCAGTTACCTCACAGCTGTGGATACTATACACCTCCACAGAAGCTCTCTCAAAACACCAAAAGGTCAGTTTGGAATGTCAATAATCAACCAAGTATTATTGAATATCAAATGGCAACACAGATGACAGGATCCTAATCCAAGCACCTTTTGGTATGATGTAAAGAAACCAGGACCACACAGAGCCCTTTCACCGCCAGGAAGTAGGAGACATCATTCACCTGCGTGGCCACAGCTGGGCCAGTTTCGCTCAGAAAGAACCTCATTACCTGCACGTCAGAATGATCAGAGAAAGAAAACACAACCACGTCAAACCAGCGGGAAACACTGGTGACTGCTCAGTTTACACCTTTATGCAGATGTGGAAGACTGTTTATGTTTTGGTAGTCAGACTGCCACCCTTTTACGCAAGTTTCTGTATGGTAAAAATACTTGCATGCAAGCTAATGCTAAATACAAACAGGATGGGGGAAATTTTCTTAAACTAACAGACAGCAAGCAAACAGAACTACTTCCTCTACTAATTTATATCCAGCAACCGAGTCCGGATTTTGCATGTTCCAGAAGAGGCCTGGGGAAGGGCGGCAGATGCCATGCTGTGGCCACAGACTTAAAAATGGTTTATATCCCATGCTACGTTAGCATAACCACGGTCACATGTTTGAGGGAGAGACTGAGAAAATGAAGAGGAAAGAGAGATGTAGCTACTGAAATCATTTTCACGGAGCAGCGCCCCAAAAGAACAACACATGACAGTGCCAGAAAATGCTTGGCCAAAGTTGATTGGATTCCTTCTGACCACATCATTTCCAACTATGTATTGCTTTAGTTAAGAGACATCTGCGCCCCGGGCATCTTTTCCTTCTACTGTCTAGCGCAACAGTAGGTGGGGCTGCAGGTCTGTTACACTACAACAGAAGTGATAGAGGCTTTGTTCAATCCTTCCTCCCAATAATTCTCTATCCTTTTCTTTCCTGTCCCTTTGGGCTCAATATCTATGGATTGGTAAAGACCAACATGGAATGGGGGAGTTGACCAGCATATCGAGTGTCAAGGTCTCGTCAGAAAGACCCTAAATTTGCATCATTACAGCTCATCCTCTAGGGAAATGCTGGGGCTAATTCAAACCATCTATGTGCAGTTGGAAAGGAAGACTGGGCTCTTTTTCTGAGAGGAATAAAACAGAGAAAGCATGTTTTATATCTGTTCAGCCAATTATTCCTTTCTGTATTGAATTCCCTCTATAATAATTCTGATTGTCATTTAACTTCAACATCTTGAGAAAGTGAGAGATCATAATGTTGAATTGAAAAGCAGGATTTATTAGACTGCTTCACCCCCTAAAGCGCCTTTACAGTTAGCTGTGATCTACCAATCAGCAACGTACAAAGGGTCCATTGTTCGTGGCTCACTGTGGCACAGCTCCAGAGAGGGTACAAACTTCTGTCTGCCCTGATAATGATCTGAAGCTAAAGCCCTTCTCCCAATTCCTACATGCAGAAACAACCCAGTGCTGACTAAACCTAGGCTGCACTAAGATGCTGATCTAAGGTCAGTTCTGTGCCCCACAAATGGTTTTAAATGGAGGATTAGTTGGGGTTAAGATGGTCACAGGTCCATGCCTCAGGCCAGCTGTGGAGTTAGGGATCAGCCTTTGTGCTGTGGTAGAGCTTTTTTTCCCCCTTCAAGTGGGTCTAAATCCTTTTAAGAAAGAAAATGTTGATGTTTACATCCTAGCTGTGACCCCGTCTTGGCCTCCTCGTGCGAGCATTCCTGCCATAGCTGTGACATCTAGCTAAGCTTGAGGACACCAGAGGGTTAGTGGAAACAAGACATAATCACAGCCACAGGGTACCTCCATGGTAACAAAGCAAAGCCTGAGCCCCTATGTGTTTGTACGTTCATGCATCTATGCATTTATACGCGCCTGTTGTGTCTGGGTTTGGATTTTAGGGGGATGAAAAGGAACCCAAATGCTGTCACAGAGCTTCACACAGAGTGCAGCACTTTAACATGTTACCTATTTCAGAGATTTTTGCTCCAATGATGACAGAAATAGTGGTCTTAGTGGTCATAGAGTACCATTAACATTTCCCCCCTGAATGTCTTGGACCTTAGTCTTGTTCTGTTGCAAGATGGTGCTGGGTGCGAAGCAGGGCTCTGGCTGTGGACTGCTGAGTCCGAGAAGATCAGAGTCAAAACAGGTCAACCACGTCCAGCTAAACAAACACGCCTTATCAAAGAGGAAATTTCCTGTCCAATCTGCAAGTTTTCACTTCACAGCTGGTGTACATTTGGAATGCCGTTGCATCTGCTGTGGCCATCTCCATGATGATAGAACTCAAGACAGTCAATATAGGTATCCTCAGTTATTTTAATGTTTAAAGACTGCTGCTAAGAACTGTACTCGTGTGTTTTGGTGGTACGCTCACCTTGCATGCAAAACTACACCCAGGAGACAGACTTCTTGCATCTGTTTCACGCAGCAGCGAGGGTTTAAGTCTAAAGCCAGACGGTTCAAATTGCTCCGCGGCCATAATTCCTCCATCCTCTGTCTCAATTACCTGTCACCTCAGCAGACAAAGGGCAGACTATGCAGGGTTATTTTTTATGCACGTATGTATACTTACACACACACACAGCCCACACATACACACGTACGGACGGACGCTCCCGCACACACTGACGATGATACGATAGTTCTTTGGGTTGCTAGGTGCTATTGTAATTTACGGCTGGATAGGGTTGCAGGCTTAGCAGTGCATCAGTGACTTGGTACCAGCTGATGAGGGTTTACTGACAGGAGTTTAGTCCGGTGACTCATATATTTTACATAATATGTGTCTGGAAAACACACCAGCAATTAATAGTTATGCAGAATAAAGTATTCTATATTTGTCAACACAGATCCTTTTTTTCCCCTTTGCTGTCAATTATTGTGCATCATAGATTGTTTATGGCCCAACAGCTATTTTTATGGAACACACTTCAGAAGAATTGTTGGCTTAACCTGACGTTTCAGGGTGTGCGAGCCATTTTTCCCCGAAATCGGAAAAATGTCTCCTGATTGCTTCCAAAGCCTCGTGTTTGCGATGTTTCCCTGCGTAGAGCAGTTACCGAGCGCGGGTGGAGCATGTGCATCTGTCAGTGCGTGTTTATTAATACGTGCGCATATGTGTGCTACATATGCGCATCGTGAGGTCGGCCTTCCCCCTCCACACTACAGAGATTTTTCATCACATGAAAGCCAACAGGGGGTGGTATGCATGCAGGGCGAGTCGATTCCATCTGCCCTGTCCACTTAAATTAGTGGGGCCTCGCATCCAGCAGCATCTGGTTCCAATATGGAGCCAGGCGGAAGGGTGGGTGCCTCACTGTGCGGCGGAAAATACAGCCTACTGTACCTTTAAATAG
This sequence comes from Takifugu flavidus, assembly GCF_003711565.1. Lineage (NCBI taxonomy): Eukaryota > Metazoa > Chordata > Actinopteri > Tetraodontiformes > Tetraodontidae > Takifugu > Takifugu flavidus. The sequence goes on from NC_079538.1 coordinate 10,543,414, forward strand.
CCCTCAGGAGGCTAGGGACGGATGCTGGCCCTGTTGCCCTATCCCAAGACTCTTTGTATCTGGTCTAACACTTCTTCCCTTGAAAAGAGCACAAATGTACAATTAGGTAGGAATGCCTGTAATGCTGTTTTCCAAGCCCATGTTCATAGCGCTGTCGCGAGGTTACATACTGTCAACCTCTTGCTCTCTTCTGGAGTAAGTATAGCCAGACCGTCCCTGAGCTGGGTCTCAGTACCAGTCCACGGTTGGGTTAGCTTTGTTCTGGTTTCGGCTGCAGTTTGCAGGGCCAGGCCAGTGTCACCTCCCTTGTGTGGCACAATGTCCGTAAAGATCCCTCCTACTTCTCTGCTTCTGTCCCTGAACACAAGGCACTTCAGCGCTTACCCATAATTCAAAGGTTTCCATCTCGACCATAATTCACACTACACTCTAACTAAAGGGGCAGTCTGTAACTACTGTGATTGCATGTTTGTCAAACGAATTGTCAGTGCGACAGACTTAAGAGGAGGAAGAGAAGAAGAAGCAAAAACATGATGACACACACATACACAGCTCAGCAGAATGGCATGATCCTGTATCATTAACACGACGAAAAAAATTAACGACACAAGGAAATGCAATAAGTACACATCTATGATTTACAGTCTACACATGAGACCTGCTGCCCGTAAAGCTTGCACTCAATTCAGTGATTAAACTGGTCGGATCATCTGCAACAGAACAGTGCCATTGTTAACCCCCCTTGGGGATTAACCTTATATATGCATTTTTAAATAATCTGAGGGAACACATGCAAAACAGCATCAGACCGTTGTGAAAATTAATTCACAACAAGAAGATGACCATAGCAGGAGCGACAAATCTTTAGATATTGAGAACATTATTCAATGAAATATTCAGAAGACCCTCTGGAGGCATTTCTTTGGATCTCTGGATCTGTGTTTGCCCTAGCTGTGAGGGAGGAAAGCCTCCTGTAAGAAACACAGTGGGATCAGATAAGACTGATGACAAGGCAGAAAGAATCGATGACAAACTTTTGACAGTCTTGGCCCGTCTCTCCAGAACAAGCCCCCCCGCTGACATATAGATCACAGTGAGCCTCCTGTCTGATACTTGTAAAATATGTGAATGGTTAGCCTGACAGATCAGAGGGGAGCAATGCTGTCAGTTTAAAACATGCACACAGCGCTGTCACTGTTATTGTTGCAAAACGGCATCTGATGTGTTTGAGAGCTCAGCTCAGCTCCCCTTCACAAAATGAGATCAAACGTGGGAGATCCTCTTAATCATGAAATAACAAGGGAATATTTTACGCCTAAACAGCCCTCCAAATGTGGACAACCCCCCCTCGGCACCCAAGCAAGTGCTAACAACCAGGTAATTTTATTAAGTTGTGACTTCCCTTTTTCCCCTTCTTTACATCAGCAGTTCAGAGGTCAAGAGGATCTGTCAGCAGTGACAGAGAGGATTATGGGTGTAGGCATTCCATTGGCAGTTATTACTGCCCTCAGTCAGCACCCCGTCCTCTCTCCCCTCCTTTTCTCTCATCCTCTGTCTTTTTGTCTTTTCTCCCCTCTTGTCCTCTGACAGACTAAGAAGCAATTAGTGTCACATTAGTGGTATCCAGGGTTCCTATTCCTGTTAAAGCTGCAGCTGCTCTTCATCTATATCTATATCTATCTATATCTATATCTATGTCTATGTCTATGTCTATGTATATGTATATATGTATGCAAACACACACGCGCACGCACGTACAATAAAGTCTCTCCTCAGGCATTTGTCCTCTCTTAAAATCACCCATACTGTACGAAAAGTGAAAAGAGTATGAGTGGCAATGTAGGGTTTGGACCCCACCACTAGAACCCCAGCCCAGTAAGATTCTTCACATTCCAGCCCATACTGGAGCTGGAGCTGGTAATAGATCTGAGCAGGCCTGCTGGGCTCAGCTCATTGTGGTCTGTCCGCTCTTCCTCGGTTTTCAGCCTTGGAAGGAGCCGGTGTTTTTTTTGTTGCCGGACACCATCCTGAGAATAACCTCAGGTACTGACTTTCCCTCCTTCTGTAATCTAAAAAAGAAGACATGAATACATTTCTTGTCTTTCATTCTGAAAATTCCTCTTGTTTCCCCTCATGCAACTGGAATGGGATAGTGGGAGTTTACATCACGGCAGAGAGGGGCCCGGTCTTTTTGACAGTAATGCAAGGGACACTTGTTTACCTAACCTTATAGGCCAGAGTAGTTTAGCAGGGAATGAATGACTTCATTTTTAGGGTTTAAATTAAAGGGTTCCTCCTCTCTTGAACTTAAAACAGATTTGTGCATGCTTTGGAATGAACAAAGTGCTCACTCACAAAGTGCACGGACCATTCTGCTCTGGCTGTAACTATCAAACATAAATGAGGTTCAGGACCATGGCGAGGCCAAAAATTTTATATAATGCAAATCTACAATCTGTGTATAATTACAGATCTTTAATGTCTTGGATAAAACTATTGTTTGATACATCTTGTTCAAAAAACACATCTTTGATTTCTCCTGACAGTCAGTTACTTCAACGGTTATCGGGCTATGCCATATTTAAGGGAAATTGTTACCTTATGTGCCTTAAAGGGGAAAAAAACCACTAGGTTTTTGAATGGGACCTTTTAAAAGGGAGGCAGTGTTTCATTTAGTGTTGGTGGTCATTTTGGCACTGTGATTCACCACCAAGGAGCCTTGGAAGCTCACACGTGGCTTCAAGGCCTGCTGTGGCGGTGATCACGTCCTTTGGAGATGCCTGGACAACACAAATTAGAGCCTATCTCTCCTCCTCTTCCCCCACACTGAAATGTTCAGCCTATTGGAGCACGATCTCTCTGACTCCTTTCATGCAACGTGCTCCAAAGGAGAATTGATTAAAGGCCCTTTTAAGTGACTTCCTTTTCAGAGCTATTATTTCGCAATAACCAAAGGAGAGTAGATTGAGATCAGCGGTGTAATCTGTTGTTTCCCTGTCCTCCTTATTGGTGTTTTTGTTCGGGGCTAGCAAAAGAGCTCACCCCATTTTTCCTGTCAGTCATCGGGTTGTAATACTGGGGCTCATGGCTGTAACTTTAGACCGCTCAAGCACTCACGCAGAGGCCATTTTCAGAGGACAGAGTGAAACAAGTCAGTCTCTAAACCCTCTGACAAATAACTCATGCCACAAAGAACCTGTAACTCTGCCGCTGGAGGAAAAATGCTTTGAAGCTGCAGTAGAAAGGAGGGCTTCTTCACTGCAGCCAGCGCAGCGCTGGGTGCAGCAGCAGAGTTCCGAACACAGAGGAGGTAATAGCATCTTTCAGAAGAAAACATGCCCTTGAACTCTTCATCCCACAATAGAAATGTTCCCTCCGTCAAAGGTTGGTGGGAACGATTGTTGACAAGGATTTTTCCTGTCGCTGTAGTATAAAGAAAAAGTGTTGGGTAGGGCAACATGTCCTGGCACCCTGGTGCCAAATTGAGTTGAAAATCAAGTTTATTCATCAAAACACGGAGCAGATGGGTAGACGAAATGAAAAGGTCCCTCCATTCTGTGTAAGCAGAAACACCTACAGTGTCTGTCTTACTCTGAGCTCCTATCGCAACACGCCATCTCGCCCCAACTTCAAACATTCCTGTAAACACCGACTTGTATCTCACCTTTGAATCTGTGTGGGTAAATGCCACCCATTCTTGTTTCGCTTAGGTGTAGATCAGCTACCTCCGGACGGTTGTTTCTTCCGTGGCCATGCATCACAGCTCCTCTCAAGATGAAGCGCTTGGGGAGATGAAAAGCAGACACGCTGACTCTCTGAAGGGGAAACCCATTGTAAAGACCAGACCTTCAGGTGAGCAATGTGCAGCTATGATTCAACCAGGTGGTCTCGGGCGTCCTATCAAAACAGACATCTCGTACTGAGCGGCATCAAGATTACCTTAATGACTAATCTGATCACGCCGACATTTCATCTGTCGACACCAACATTGGTGGAGTTCTTTAGAGTTGTCATCTAGACAAGTAATAACAAGAGGTGTTGTGTCTCACTCTGTCGCCTTCCAGAGCGCAAGATGCCTGTTTCTCAGACAGTTAAAGTACAACACTTCTTTCAGATGTGACCAAGACACACTTTTATGTTTGGACGTTGATCTGTATCAGGGACATCAATCAAAGTTATTTGCTGATCTCTCAATAAGCCCCTTCGACGTCATTCTTCCTTCAAGCTGTTGTGGGCCAAGACAGATCCATAAACTGTCTCTGATAAACAGCACTTTTAGCAGGTAAGCCACCTCTAGGCCTTAAAATGCTCACTACCTACCTTCTTTTCACCCATTCTGATAGAAGTTGTCAACTGTCCCATGCAGCCCTAACCATTATGCCCCACTTGCCCCACAACTTGCCAATTGACCAAATGTAAATGTAAAACCATAGCCTATGTGCCACTCAGGCACGAGATGTAATTTTTTTTTCCTCCCCAAAATGCTACTTTTAGCATCGGTTTCAAACATTAAAGCTTCAGTGATTTTTTTTTTTTTAACCAGGAACCACAGATGACTTTCAGAGAAACAAAGCTGGCTTTTGTGCCTCGGTTCTGGGAGGCCGCTCGCTCTTGTCATGTACATGTGAAATTAATTAAGAGGAAATACTAAAACACTTGGGTGGAAATTGCTTTTCACCAGATGTTCTGCATATGAAGATCAATTTGGTATTCTTAGCATAGCAAAATGACTATATAACCTCTATGGCTGCCTCTTTGATGAAAGCCAAACTGTCACTCAAGGCACATAAAAAGAAGTTGGGGTTGTATGCTACTGTTTCTTCCACTTTATTGAGTCTTAGGTAATGTGATTATTTAACCAGGTTATGAAAACAGAATGTTTCATTCAGCGGTAAAATTCAACATACTGACAAGAGGGTCCAGTGTTCCACTATGATCTGTGCATAAACCCAGCGAGTAGTCTTTTCCTTGTTCCTTGCCCCAAACGCAGAGCGGCTAAGTAATCACAGATAAATCACTGTCGGATGTGAGATAGCCACCATGGCAGAGCTGTTTAGGTAAGGCTGCAGCTGACAACTAATACATCATGCATATGTTTTTAGTGTGTTCTGGAAGAGAACCAGCCTTCACACATGCCCCTTTCTGCCACTCTGGCGAACAAATTCATAATATGCGGAGAGGAATCACGGCAGGCAGTGTCGAGGCAAGAGCCAGAGGTAATCAGGGGAACAGAAACATTCGTTTCTTACCTTGTGTGGACACAACCTGCTTCGTTGCACAATACCGATAAGATGTGCAGAACCAATCAGCTGCTTTGGCACAGACCAGCTGATTTGAGTCATTCAAACAGAACCGAATCGAAGTAAAGCATCTCGTCAGGGCAACGCCGACATGATGCAAACTATGGCCGAGGACAATTTTGGCAAGTATGTGATATGACAAGTCAAATTTGGGTCTTAAAAAGCTGCCAGCTCAATGGTGATAATGGCTTAGCTTGAGTTAATTAACAATCTGCGAATCCTGTTCAACGCAAGTGGAAAAATCAACATTTATGACATTTTTTGTGCCCTATTATGCATTCCAGTTAAGAGCAATAATGGATAATATGCATTATCTTGACTTAGAGGCTTGCAATTTACTACAATGAGTATTGACCCTAACAAACGCTTTGCACTGTATAGTGCACAAATTTTGCCCTCAAACGTTTTAATTGAAGCCTCCCAGTGTGGCCATGTGGATACTGGAGATCTCTTTATTACCAAACAGACAATGGAACAGACTCCTGAGGTTGGTTAGAAGATAAAACTGTGATAGTCTTCTACAAAATGCATGCATTCCATGTAGTGAACTGTTTTTAATTGTTGACTTCAATCCCCTGTCAAATTAAGCTAGAGGTCAAAATAAAATATGCTAGCCTCTGAAATGGAGCAACCCTGGCTGTCTAGGAAAATGTGGCTTCCCAGTAAAATACAGCAGCTTTCCCCATAGCTTCTGTTGCTCTGTGTATATTCAGTAGAATCCAAGCCATCTGGAGCCTGTTTATTGTATTACAAATGACACATAATGGTAATCTGGCATGTGATGAGAGAATGTAAATTAGATGGGGGGCATGAAATGGGTATTAAACTTCATTTGATTTCCTTTAAAAAGGACATTTAATTTCAGGCCACATTTTATCGACCTGATTATTCATTACAGTAAGTTCAGCCATCACCATATGAAACAGGATAAACAGAGGAAACCGCCAATTAAATCACATTCCAGGGGAGATTGGGGGGCTTACTGTATACAGAACAGTTAGTTTAGACACATAAATATTTAGATAAACTGCCACGAATTAAGACAAATGTTACCAGGAAAAAAGGCAGAGTTTTGAGGGGCCGAGCGAGGGTTTGTCTAAATTTATTGGACTCCGATGAGGCCCGAATTTTGGAAAACGGGTTCCCAGTGATTCAAAGTAAATGAATCAAGACAACTGTCAAAGTGTGAAAGTCCACAGTAAGGCCTGGTAAATCACGCACCGGGCTTGTTCTCAAAACACAGCCATCATTTCCCTCAAATTCCTTTTCCCTCACAACACTTAGCATTCATTTTCATTGACATTTACAGCAAATATGAAGGCGGATCATGTATCTCAAGCAAAAGCAGTGGGGTGGGGGGGTATAAATAGTTGCGTCAGACTGGCCCTAGTAGAAGTTAAAGATACATACTGCATGCCCAGGGAGTGGATGTCAGTTAAATGTTTATACAGCTGCTCCGAGGATTATTATTATCATGAAACCACACAGCTATAATGTCATTCTGCGGATGCCAGAGTACAATCAGGTCCTCCATATAGCTTTCGAGCCTCTTCTCTCCCACTGTTAGGCATCCCTGCTGCTCTGCTCCCTCAAAGCTGTACGGCTGGGATCAAACTCAGCACGACACCATGATAATGAAATGTGACAATAGATCTTTTTTTTTTTACATACTAATTTGAACCATGTGAAACAGCCTTGGCATTTTGTTACAGCTGCATATATTAATGCTGTGGTCCATTTGTAAAGAGCAGCATTACTAACTACTCCTGTAATGCACTGATCAGCAGATAAAGTTTTTACATTTCATCCTGTTTTTTTTAAAAAATAATAATTTATTGCCGTTTTGCCACATTATAACATTAATATATATATAGCATGATGGCCAGGCTTTAGGGCCAGGAGTTTTGAAACATTATTCGAGTTTGCTAGAGTACGTTTCTGCCTGCATAGCAAACTCCAAAGTCCAAAGCTCTGCTGTGTAGAGTGCTGAACTAATGGACTAAGTAGAGAGTCGTGAACATTGCTCAGCTATTGAGCTGGCCTCAACGGAGAGACGGCGGGACAGTCCACCTACTGCTGGACTTAACGCTTCCATCATATGGGATTTAGCTGTTATTTGGAGCCCTTACTCAGCAGGAATACCTGAGAGAGTACTGTAACCCTTTACTTTACAACCTGTTGGATTATTTGCTGTATATCTACGAGCTGCGGAGGTGCCAACAATCGGGTTCCAGCCTCATGAATGTTCAGACTAGATCAAGGAAAGAGCCAGAGATACAAAGTCTCCAGGTGGGTGTTGACAGACTAAACTGCCTTTAAACACACTCCCGGGTAGCTCGTGGCTAATGCTCAGTAACATAAGTATTCTGGCTTTTCTCCTCTCACATTGTTTTAAACAGGAAACAGCTGCCCGCGGAAGCTGAAATTAATAGCGAGGAGGGCCAAGAGCTGCGATGGGTCAGTTGCATTCAAAATTATTTTTTAGGTACTGAATTAATGCCGAATCCTTATCAGAAGTGAACTACAGCATATAAAATGCATTTATTCCAAAGATTTGTGGTTCAGCGATACCAGATGCTGCCCAGTACTTATTACATACTCTGGCCTTGCTCTGTTTGTTAGGATATGATCTGACCTTCTGAGTATCTCACTTAAGATAAAACATCCAGACTCTGCAAGTCAGCAGCTCGGGCCCTACATTACATCACACAGCAATCTAATCTTGAAGCTTCTATGTGAGTGGTTCTCTAACTATGCAAAAGAAACAGCTGAGCTGCATGCACATAAATAATATGCACAAAACCTTAAAATAAAAGCCATGAATGCCACAATGGGGAAAAGTAATCCCTGGGAGTGCAGCACATGATCTCCGCTTAACCATCCTTCCTTTGAGACGTGCGAGCCCCCCTGCTCCTCTTTCATGTATGGACACTTGCTCTGTATCTGCCTTCCTTCCTTTGCCCATAAACAGCTGCTTGTGCGTAAACTGTAAAATGTAAATCTTGACACTGACTGTTTATGCAGCCCAAGCTTCTAATCATGCAGACGTATAATTGAGAGATGCATGGTGTCTTTATGAGTGGAACTGCATTCAAAGGGCAGATCCCTGTATTTATGCCTCTCACTCAAATGGAAGTAGTGCTTCTCATCCCGACTCTTTTACTAGATGCAACTTGTGTTTATAAGAAGCCTGTTATAAGCTGTTAAAGCGTGAGGTCCGTAGGGTGCTAAATGTCTCGTACTTGTGCACTGATTTGACTGCTGTGCATTGTTATCACTCTTGGTCAGAGCTAGCAGCAACGGTTGGGTTTTGAATCTGAAAGACATGTGTCTCCCACATTAAATTGAATTCCTTTATATGAAGGATTATAGGCTTCCCCTTCACTAAATATGGAATTCTCTTTGTGGTTTCAATAAATGTTATTAACTTTTTTTTTTTTTACAGCATGACCATGAAAGCGATATCTTTAATGCTCCATACAAAATGGAATGAGCAGAAGGTCCGATTCAAAACCCGTTTGTCACCCTATTTACACAGGAAATTAAAAGACAAACACATTGTACATAAATCTGTGAAATGATTTTTGAAGTCAGGGTGATTCACAGCATCTGAAACATGCAAGCTGGCCTTCGAGCTCCTTTTGTGATCCCTGAAAGGCCATATAATCTGGAGGTGGACCTGTTGCTCAAATTAGTGGGTAGAGAAGTGTGCCACATGTTCAGCATCCATAAATATTGACTCTGGCTTTCTTGTTGGTTGTCTCTGACCTTGGTGGGTTTCCATTTTGGGGCCCAACCTCTATGCAATGTGTCCCATCTACCCACAATCTCTTTCATGCTACATGCGCATGTGCTCGGCATAACCCTGCAGTCGTGCTTCTGCTGTCAAACACATGTGGATTGATGATGAACTTTTTACTGGTTTCCAAATTAAAAAGACAGCTTTGCTGAAGCGTTGAATTAGAGGTGAATCAAAGCAACAAATTGCTCACTTGGTTCTCCAGCTACATCTGCGGAGATTATCTCGCTGTAGGTTTGTAACTGTGTGTTCCTGCTCACAGAAAGCGGAGGAATGCAGGGTCCGGGCCTAGCCAAGTTGCTGTTAACAGCAGGTGAAAGGCTAATAGTTGGATCTGCGGTGTCATCTCAGGGTTTCGTCTGCCCCCTGACTCTTGGAATGTACGTGATGACAAGAGAAGGCTGCGCCATCCGCATTCAGCAAAACACACATACCTGAGACACACACGAACACACACATGGTGGCATGCACTATGAAGAAACCCTTTCCTATTAAAAACCAAACACATACTAGCCTAATCGTCCCCAGACAACCTCAGATATTCACAAATGAATAGATTTATTTTGCTTCAAACTGCGGCTCTTTCTTAACCAGAGGTGCCTCCTATAGTAAACTATATTTTCTACATTTTATATTTGGTAACTTAAATATTTGGTTGGTTCGGATGATACATGAAATATGTGAGCTGCAGTCTCTGTCCTGCAGTCAGAGGATGACAAAAAAACCATCTACAAAATCCAAGTTCAAGGGAGAAATGTATATAAAAGTATTTCGAAATAGATGGAAAGGAAAAGGTGAGCTCCACAGGGACTGAACCAGAGAACTATCATACTGGTTCCCTCACAGTGACTTTCGAGAAGTCCACTTTAAGCTGATAACAGCAGTCTGCAGCCAAATGATGGTTATACCGTAGGAGGTACAGAAGGTCTAAACATTAGTTTCAAACACACCTGCGGGTTTAGATAGACCATCAAGAGATTACAAACTGCTTAACTTGTATCCTGAAAAAAAATAAATCAATAAACAACTGTGCCTCTAAAAGTGTTATTTCCAGTTGTACTAAAGATTCAGTAATATTTACCTGCCACCTGTTCGGCTTTCAGAGCATCTCTCACTTTTATACCATGACTCCTGACATCATGTAGAGGCAGTGAGTAAAATGTACTGCAATACTTTACAGACACATTATGGAGGAATGTATATCCAACTAAAACCAGCCACCGGAAGACATGATTACGTTATATGTCTTGTGGATTTCGTCTAACTTGTTAGAAGACAAAATGTTCAAATGTAGCATGTCATTTTACATATGCGTCAAATAAAGTCCCAGAAATGTTAAAATATCCTGCAGAACCTGAAGCAGAAAAAAGTGACTGTTTATTATAAATTTGCTAATCCTCAGAACTGAGAATATAAGGATGTTAGTTGAGTACAGATGTTGAATTTTAAAGTGTATAAAGAGTTGAAAGTTCAGGAATAGAGTCAGAAAAGCATCTGTAACCCTCTGATTTGCTAGCAGCTTGTGAACTAACAGTGCACTTCAAGTGTGACCCATGTTGACCTTGAATTGTGTGCAGTTGCTCTAAGAGAATTTATTGCTATCAAAAACAAACAGATGCCTGCTGAAAGAAGATAATGAGTGTCGGTGGTCATCGGTTTGACACCGTCACGGCCTCACCTCTCACAGCCCGTCTCGCCCCGACGTTCATATGTTTGGATTTAAGATAGCGTATCTCTATCTGCCCTCTCTGGCTGTCAGAGTTTCACTCAGTGATTCTGTCTTCTCAATCAGCGTGTAATTGGATCAGTGGCGGGGAGAGATAAGCATTGTGAATCTGGCTCAAAGCAATGATTTATACAGACTTGCATGAGTTTCTCAAACCATTCTAGGCATCGCTGATCAAGTCCTTCAACAGCCTCAGCTCAAAACATTCCTCAGCGTTGGCCTCACGCACGACGCGCCAAAGCAAACAATACGTGCACGTTAACGATGTGTAGTCAAAATATAGATCCACAAATGAAGGTTCTGGATGCCTACGAACAGATATAAAAGGCATTCTTTTAATCTTTCCACCTCATGTCCAACGGAGGGCTTCAAAACCTAAAGCACCGAAATCATTAATAGCTTTTTCTCTCAGTTTTGGCAAACACTAAAACCAAATAATCTCGACCGAAGGGTGCGGGATAATCCAGACTGGGATGTTTTAACAGTTTGGTACAAAGTATAAAAAGTGACTAAACGATCAAGAAAGAGTGCCCACTGCCACTCTGGTAATGGCATGCACCCGTGGGCCTCTCTGTATTTTAATTGCTAAGTAGATGATCTGGGATTATCCCTCATGAAATGTTATTGTCCTGGAAGGAGACAAAGATATCTTGTGATCTCTGTGGGATTTAATCTATTGCCATCTTTCTGGAGAAAACAGGGCTGATGCTTTGGCCAAAACACAGCCGCCTACCCCACCATCATCACCTAATGGAAGTCACTAGAGGGAATCGATGGGGGCTTTTCTTATGGTGATGACCCAAACATTGATGTTGTTGACTACACCCCAGAGGCTAAAAACAAAGCAGCAAAGTTTCTCTCACCCTTATGTTACACCGAGAGTGCTGGAGATACAGCAGGCCGACTTTCAACATAAACCAAATGCAGTTGTTGAACATTCATATGAACCAAAACAGGCCATTTAGATTCTATAGCAGACCAAATCAGCTTCTTGAAAACAGAACGGAGCAAAGTTCTGCTCTTCAACTGAGAGGAAAAAAATGGCTGTCTGTGGAAATTGTTGGCAAGTCTCTAGATTTTCACAGTATTATAGAGATGAGACAGCAAACATGAAATAAAGTGCTGTCCATTGAAATAAAACTGAAGGCAAATCCAGAAGAAAGTGTGTACAACCAGCTCAGACACATACAGAGGATCCCCACTCCAACACACACGCACACACGCACACAGAGGATCCCTACCCCAACACACACTGAAGCAGAGCGGGAGGATATGACAGTCCCTCTACAGGGTCTAATCCTTTAAACCACAAAAGCAACATGATGTGACGCTGTTATCAATTAGCCTTAATCCGAAAGCTAAACATATTTGATCCAGCCCTTAACACCTTGATCAATCATCTATTTTTGAAACAGCACCGGGCTGACATGTTCCTTGGTTTGTGCGGTCACACTCACACAGTGGCAGCGTGCAACAAGCCCCTCGGATGCATCTAAAAACGCCAGGCAAACAGACGATTGCTATTCCTATATATGGAAAATCACCCCAAAAGCAAACAACTAAAAGCAACACTTTGGTTTCAACTGTTTACTTTTAAACTATTTTTATGGTGTGAATTTCCAGGATACGCACCAATGCAGGAAAATAGTGTTGTTTGTGATGGAGTTTGCTACTCCGATTCGGAGATGCATTGTGAAGATCAAAACACATTTGCATTTGGTGTAAATTATTAACAATTCTCACTAGGCTGAACCATTTCAAACATAATCTTCCTGTTAAGAAGCTTGAAAGAAAACCTTATCAAAAGCAGGTCCCTGGCTCTGATGTGTTTATTTGACATCTAAACATGAAAAGGGTTAGAGGTCTGCAGGA